>NC_050518.1:3357229-3382291 GCF_002922805.2 Oryzias melastigma
TAAGCAAGGGAATCTACCTTGCCATAAATTATTCCAAACCATGACTTCTTTGTGTATTACCAACATTAACCATGGTCCCAGCTCTTCTTAGGTCATTGACCAGCTCCTCCCGTATAGTTCTGGGCTGGGTCCTCACCTTTCTTATAGGATCATTGAGACTCCAGGAGGTGAGATCTTGGTCCAAGGGAGAATGACAGACCTATTTAGCTTCTCCCATTTTCTAATAAAATGGTAAATGGTGTATACTTGTGTAGCCCTTTTCTACCTTCCTTGAAGGCCCAAAGCACTTTACAGTCACAGACCCATTCACCCATTGATGGTGGCTCCGCTGGCGATCACTTGTGCCAACCTTCCACCAGAGGCAATTTGAGGTCCAGCGTCTTGCCCAAGGACACTTCGACACATGGGCGGGCAAGGCAGGACTCAAACATGCAATCTTCTGATCAGGAGTCAACCGGCCTACCGCTGCACCACAGCCACCCAACAGCAAATACTTGCTCCAATAGCTGATCTATAAGCTACTAGAAAATTTCCCAGTAGCCCTTTCCAGCCTTGTGGAGGTCTACAATTTTATATCTGGTGTCTTTAGACAGCTCTTTGGTCTTGGTCATATTAGTAGTTGGAGTCTTTTTGATTGTAGGGGGTGAACAGGTGTCTTTATGCAGCGAACAACATCAAACAGTTTATTCTAATTCAGGATGATAAGTGGACTGGAGGTAAGACTATTTAAAGGCAGACTAACAGGTCTTTGAGGGACAGAATTCTAGCTCATAGACATGTTTTCAAATTATTTGGATTAGTAAAATACAAATACATAAGAACAAAATCATACAATGTGATTTACAGATTTTTTTTTTTTTAGATTATGTCTCTCACAGTGATCATGAATCTAAAATGCAAATTTAAGACCTCTCCATGATTTCTGAGTGTGAGAACTTGTATATTCACAGTGTTCAAATGCCTATTTGAACACTTTTAACTTTTAAAAGGTGTGCTGCCACTAAAAGTGAATTCAAACAATATCTTCAGCAGCAATGAAGGATACAGGGTGACCAGTGAAACTGGAGTTTTTTTTTTGTTTTGTTTAAATCTAATCACATTAAATGAGAGGGAGATAAAAGTAACCCAATCCAATTCTGGTATCCTACGTTAGCTTATTCCTTCTGCACTGAAATGTAAAAAAATATAATAAACGAAAGAAGAAAAAAAAAAGAAACACACAAAGCATTATAATCAGAATAAAAGGAATTATTTGTGTATTTAGATGTACAGCTTTTACTGTGCAAATATCTGCTGTGACTAGAAAACTAATCTTTTAATGCTTAAATTGTTCAGGTCACAAATGAGGCGAGTGATTGGTTTTCATAATCAGTGACCTGTCACATATGCTCTTCATTCATAAGTACATGAAAATATTTTGACACCTGCTTGATTGATTAACAGGTTTTCTATATAAACAGCCACACGTGGATTTTTGCTATGGATGTCCTCAGTCCACTGCTGGCGTCCGGGTCATCGGCTATGAAAAGCACCAACAGATCTGTTTACTGCAATTGTCAGGAAAGAACAGCCTGGTACACAGAGTTCCAGCGTTAAAGGTTAGCGTAGCGTTTGCACACGAGAATTTTTTTTGTTGCCTGTCAAGGAGTCGGACAGGAGCAGCACAGTTCAGAACCTTAGAAGCACACATCAAAATTTCACTTCACATTTATTTAGGAAAATTGCAATTAAAAAAAAAATTCAAAAAGATACAATATCCATTTTCTAACTCCATTTCCAACTGATGTTATCATATTAGCAAAACACATCAACTTGTCATTTCCTGTACATTCACTCGTCAGATACAGTTTCTTCATTTCAACACTGTTCCTCAACATAACAAACAAATCTACTTGTTTACAGTCATCTATTAACAGAAACTTTTGGTATTTTATTTATTAAAACAGAATATATAATAGAAATATATGTCCCGGCTGAAACTGTACATGGGGTATTTTTTATTTTAACATCATGGCATATACAAAAAAAGCATCAAACATTTCTAAAACAAACAAAAGTCCACTTTAGTGATAAGCAGTAACCACTGCGACACGACTTCTAGATAACTTTTGATTACAGTTACTTTTAGCACCTCCTGAGAGTTGAGTGTGAACGAAGCCATCTTCAATAGAATATCTGGGATAACCAAAAGGGTAAAAGGCAAAGCTTAAGCTATTGCTGCCTTTTATGATTTTGCCCCTTTGACATTTTATATTACGTTGATAGTTTTTTATTTGTGGTTATATATGAGCATCTAATTTGGATTTCCTGATGTTTTTCTATAAGTCATATAGTTAAAAGTAAATGTAGAATAATGCTCACATTTAAATTTAGTAAAGAAGATCATGTTTTCCTATTTTGTTGTTTCTTTTAAATATATTTTTCAAATAAAGTGAGTGTATAAAAGGTCATAGAGACTTTTGCAAATCTAGTTCAGACTAGCAATAATGAATAGAACAGCTAGATTATAATATGCATTAACCAATTAGACAAAATAGATTGTTTGAAATACATTTTTTACATTTTAAAGTCTTTAAGAAAATTCTACAATAAAATAAAATAAACCTAATAAGGAGTTTCAATATTCTGCTTTAATAGCCGACTTTGTTTTTATCTAAATGTCCTAAAAGAAGAGGTCACATCAGGTCACAATGTGCTTAACTATAAATGTCTCCATCACCCTCCTTCTCCTGCTCTGCTTCACGCCCTGAGGGATGCTGGCAGAGTCACGAGGAGCTGCAGTATTTGTCCAAACTCCAGGGATTGACGACTCCCTACTTCAACATAAGCTTCACGTTAGCATGAGATAATAGTCAGGGACTCGGCGCCTCACAGAAAGCTGTCTTCCGTAGCAACAAAGGAGAAACCATTGAAGGCGTTGCTGGAGCTGCAGCTGGCGGTGAGGTCTGGGGTCTGACTGACTGAGTTGGGAACCATTTCCCTGGTGAACTCGGGATCAATGTTCTGTGTGTCTGCAGGGCCTCGCTGAAAAATCAAAAATATAAAAAGAATTTATGGTGTGGAAATCAGATAAAGTCACAGATACAAATGTCAGGAGGCAGAAATAAAGTGATAAGAGAAAAAAATGACTGAAGAAGCATTTATATTTTTAAATTAAAAAAACACCAGCCGAATAAAAATGTAAGGTTTTCTTGTGCAGTGAATGTTCACAGAGTAGCTTCAGCATTAGTCCCAGGTTTTATCTGTGATAAAATGTCAGCTGATGAAAGGAAATAGATTTTCAAACACTAAAGACTAAAAAGCAGTTGCCTGGTTTAAAACAGTCTCTTTCTGCAGTGACATTTAAGTCAGAGTTGAGGGGAAAAAAATAAAAGAATGTTTCTTTGTTGAGTTACAAAGAAAATGGATTGAACTGTAATCGTCTACAATTTAGAGTCAAAATAAATTCTAAATAAAGCAAAAAAAAAAATAATCAAGAATCGATTTGTGTGTCTGAGAGTCTCGTATCAAGGATGTGGTAATGGAGACAGATGTGAGAGAAAGTCTGAAGCAACAACTCACCACATTGGGGTTGTAAGGAGGAGTAATTCTCTTGTGGTAAAGGTCATCCCAGTTGATTGGAGAAAAAAAAGTGTGATTCTTTATTTCCAGCTGCAGTTGAAACAGAGATTAGACATGTTAAAGTACTTACAAATGTTGTATTAGTAGAGAAAAAAGTAAAATGACAATTTTTTTCCCCCCTACAGAATGTTTAACTTAGAAACATGAGTCTTACATTTATTTATTACATTTATTAGCATTGTATTTTCTTATGTACAATAAAGTACTTTGAATTTCCTAAAACAATCTGCTAATTTTTTTACCGAGAGGTGAAAATATATATATAGATATATATATTTTTTTAGTGAAAGCTACTCACAAAATCAGCGATGGACCCGAGACGTCTGTGTGGGTCTTTCTGCAGCAGACCCACGAGCAGAGAGCGGATGGCCTCTGACTTTCCCGGAGGCAGAAATAGCGGCTTGTGGAGGATGCCGTCATACATTTCACCAACGTCACGGCTGTAGAAGGGAGGCTAAAACAGCGACAGGTAACGAGGATCAAAATGAGGCACAATTGCATTTTGGTTATTAAAATAAAAACATTTCTATAAAGAATTTCTTGTTTTTGATTAAAAATGAATATGTACAATTTTAAAATTTTGTTAATAAATGGAAACCAAGTTATTGTTAAAGCTACATCCAAAACATAAAGACCCACCAGACTATAGACCATCTCATAAAGAACTGCTCCCAGACACCACCAGTCCACCGTCCTGTCATATGGTTCCTTACGAAGAACCTCTGGTGCCAGATACTTCACAAAAATAACAAAACAACAGAAAATATATCAAAGAATAATCTATAATACTGCAAATGAAGAAAGAAAAGATTTAGTCCAATGAGAATTATTTTATTTCCAAACTATGTTCCAGAAAACGACACAGTTTTTTTTACAATTTTTGCCTAAAAACTGAATTATCATATTAAAAAACCACTGAGAACACTTAAAATACTCAAACTATAATTGGAGTGAGTCTTTAACAGCTGTTTGGACGGTTAATATGGGTCTTTCATGAATGTGGTGTTACCTCTGGGGTGCCACAGAAAGTTGTGGTTGTTCCTTCGGGTTCCACGCCTTCTTTGCAGAGTCCAAAATCCGTCAGCACCACATGACCCTGGACGCAAAACCCCATGAACGCGAGCACCAAACACACAGCGAGGAATGTCAGTGTTTCTGCCAACTTACCTGAGAATCTAAAAGAATATTTTCTGGCTTCAGATCCCTGAGGAGACAAAAACGAACCAGATGGTCACAAACTGAATTCCGAAAAAGATCGGCACAAACTCAGTCATCTTTTCGAACCTGTAGACAATGTTCAGAGAGTGAAGGTAGCCGATCGCGCTCGCGACTTCAGCTGCATAGAACCGCGCTCTGGGCTCAGAGAAACACCTTTCTCTCTGCAGGTGGAAGAACAACTGAAAAAGAAATGCAGAAATGAGAAAAAAGGTTTGAAAACGAGTGTAGTGAGGCAATATAAAACAGATAAAAGGATGGGATTGAAGTTGAACTGATATAGAAATGAAATAAAAAGCTGAAAAAAGATCACATTTTATCATTAAATACTAATTAATACAACCAGTGAGATGTAAAGGAAAACAAAACGGTGTCTCAGCAAAGACGGTTTTCTTAAAAAATTTTGGAAAAAAAAAACAAAACAAAAAAAAAACTGATGATATTTTTTAAATCAATTTTAAACATTTTTTTCTAAATGTAATGTCTGTGATGGCAAAAAATGTAAAAAATATAAAATAATGTATTTAAATGAATTTACTGTAAAGCTGTTACCTCTCCACCGTTGACATAGTCGAGAACAAAGTAAAGTTTCTCTGAAGTCTGAAAGGAGTAGTGGAGCCGAACCAGAAACGGATGTTTCAGACTCTTCAGCAGAACGTTTCTCTCAGCCATGATGTTCTTTTGCTGCACAGGAACAAAAAAAGACATCTTTGAAATGCAATTCCAAAAAATCAACAGTAAAGCAACTATATTAGATTTTAGGAAAATTTTTAGTCTCTGAATTAAATAAAAAAAAAATCCACCTTTTGGACTCCAGAATGTTATGAAATAACCTCATAAATGATCACTTGTACAGTATGTTTTTCCCTGCATGACCGGATGTCTTCTAACTACCCGCATCTCCAAAGGATTCTGGTGCATCATGTTCTCCGTTTGTTATCATATGGTTGAACGCTTCGTCACACTGCGCTGCAGTGTTCCTCTTACTGTACAATATACTGTAAACATTCCAAAACACAGAAATCCTATCATAAAAATGCATTATTCTGCATCCTGTTTGTGCTAAAAACAACTTCTGTTTGACCTTAACTTAAACGTGGTTTCATAAAGAAAGAAGGTGAAGCATTTATTTTACACAATATTAGTCAGAATATATTTTTTACTGATTATAGTTAAAAAAGAATAGTTAAAATAGTAAAAGATCAATACTGTATGAAGAGAAACGATCATCCCTAAAATAATTTAAAAATAAAATTCCTTAGAATGCAGCATGACAAAAGAACTGAGACTAAAATGGTGTAAACACGCCTCTTTCTCTTCCTTGTGTGGTAAAAGAAGCGTTTTCAAGGTCAGAGCTGAAATGTCAGACAATGATTTAAAGCTTAGGATAACATGTCGGAACAGATCATGCATGTCCGTTTTCCAAAGCAGAAAAAAAGCTTCAGGTGAGAGGATGACTCATGTTTTTGATCGGACATTTTTACTGTGTTGCTCAGCAAACATGACTTAGTGTTGTGGTGTTGTAAAGTGTGTTCTTTGAACTGAACAAACTGGAGATTAGATAAGATTGAGATCCTATTGCTGGTCAGGGGACTGTTTACTAATAACTCTCAAAGTTACTGACTCACCTAACAAACCAAACACTTTTCCATTAACTGTTTAAATACCATCATCTAGCAGTTTTATTTAATAGGTTATTTCACTGCAGGTTTTTTGTCAATAAATTGCATTTTAATTGTTATAACGATATGATTTTTCTATTTTTAATAGGTCACAAACACCACTTTCTTCTTTGATTGTTGATGAAATAGTTAATTATTTTCACATAAAAGTGTTGTCTAAAAGTGAGCTGAATTAGATGCAAACCTCTTTCTTCTTCAGGATGATTTTCTTCTGCAGAACTTTGACAGCGTAGAACTTGTTATCAGCTTTCAGCTTGGCTAGCAGGACCTGCATGGAGGTTTGTTCATTAGAGGTTTGTTTGGTAAACATCCTGCACCGGCATGGCGACACGCTGCCCCGCCGTCAGACATTTTACCGAAGAACTCCACCGATAAGTGATCAGTGGAAACAGATGATACTGAGAAATATGATATGAAATGGGGGAAAAAAGCATTTGAATAAAATGATTGTGATGATTTTGCTTTTTCAAAAAAAAAAAAAAAAAATCAATGTCAATCAAGGTGTAAAGTAATAATTTGTATTTTTTTACTTGTTGAAAACAATGAGGTCTTCAGTGAACTGCACATAGTTAATGATTCATGGAGCAGGAAGCACATTTTAAGCAGACTGGAGTTGGCACACAAGACTCCCTCTGACAATGTCAGCAGTAGGTCACCGTCATGCTCATTTCCACTCCTAATCTTTTATATAAGACAATGGAAGAGCAGCAGTATTGAGTTTTTTCATAAATCATTGTTAATTTATTAAAAAAAAAAAAAAAAAAACATTAAAACCAGCAATGTTTCATGTCCCAAAACCAAACTTAGCCGAGGAGTCTGTGTTAGTCAATGTATTAACAGAATAACTAACAAGAACGTGCATTTTTAAAAAACCAAAGATATATAGGAAAACAATGTTACCTTTCCAAAGGTCCCTTTTCCAATGACAGCCAAAAAGTCAAAGTCAGTCGGTCTGGCACTGAAACAAAACAAAATATATATATATATATATATCATATAAATACAACATTCTAACCACAAAATAAGGCCCAGAAAACCTAAACATATATAGCAGAAATGTTTTAACTTTCTTTAAGAACTTTGAGTCTCGTAGTTTTCAATATTTCATTTTAAAATTGACCTTAAAAGCCAAAAAGTCTTTGAAGATCACAGTCAAATGCATATATTTAGAAACCGAAACCACTTTTCTACGTTTTCAAACCATATTAAACCGTTAAAAGGAAATGAGGGTAAGTTGCTAATCTGTGAAAATAGCAGACAGTCAAGAACAAAAACAAATTTAAAGTCTGAGCTTTACAGATCAGGTATTTCCAAATTTTATGTCTCATGTTTCTCACATTAAATAATTTAAGATTAAAACAGTTTCTCAGTTTTTTGTGATGAATCAGGAACAGATGAAAACCCACTGTTTGAAAAAAGCTCTTGTTTGTGGGTTTTTGCTCCGCTAATGTTAGCTTGGGCTCGTGAGGGTCTGTGAGCTAGCAGGAGAGTGTCAACAAAGGAATGCTGTGATACCAAAGCTGCGCCAACGTCCCACCCACAACAAAAGGCAAATTTCTAATGAGCTCCTCCTGTACTGCAAAAAAAATGTCTATAAAAAAAACACTTTTTTTAAAACTAAAATCTGGATAATCATAATTAAAAGACCCCTGGGAACAATTTCACAATAGATTCAAACAAAGTTGGAGTGGGACTTTAATTTTCAATAAAGCAAGTGGTTGAAAAATAAGGTTTTCAGGGAAAAATGAAAAAATGATCTGGGCCACTTTTTTTCGAAATGTGGCCTAAATGATTCATACTTTGAATAAAACATCTGCATACTCTTGATTTATCGATTTTTTGTAATTGATTGTCCTCTTTTCTCAATAATTGAAAGTTGAAAAAGAACAGTCATCAGTAAATCATGTTTTATTCAGCTCATCAGGATCGATGCCCAAAGACTTAAATAGACCAATATTCATTACAAGATATTGAAATTCATTGCAGAAAAAAATGTTCAAATTTTAAAAAATTTGAGAGAAATTATAAATTAAATTTTTTTTTTTAATGGAAAATGTAATTTATTGTTTTTATGTCCCTGAATATCTAAATATTTTTCTTAATAAAGCTCGTTTTGGCAGTCCAGGTTGACAAATACACAGTTGTGTTAAAGTTCAAAGTATTAATATTGGTGTTCGATTTAAGATTTAATCAGGACACAATAGTAAGTGTACTATTTTCTTATTGGTCTAAATGTGAGTCTAGCTTTAACAATAGTTAACCCCTTCATGCCTGTTTCCATTTCCAATTAAATTAAATATATTCATTAGTTTTTTTTCCATTCAAGCTGATGCTAAAAAGACTTAGATTAAAAAAGTACATTGCAAATTAGTGACACACAGGGGTTAAAGGTACAACATGTAACCTGTCTCGGCTGCAGAACTAGCTCCTCCATGTACCCACCCACCCTTCGGGGAGGTCATGGAGGTCAGCGCTTGTGGTGTTCAGCGGGAGGGATTGTTTTCATCACACAAATCTAGCTGAACTGTTGTAAAACAAGCTAGAGAGGGGAATCAAATGACACCTTTTCTGTTCAATAACCCCCTCCAACACACCCTCCTCTCCACCTCAGTCTAATCCAGTGAACTGTAAAATAAAAGGAGGAGTGGGGCAATTATTTTTATAACATTTCAGCGATCGCAACAAAGATTAAACAGGTGTTATGTAAAGGGAAGGTTGTGATGCTGATCCACAATGTCAGCCTGCTGTGTTTCGGAGAACAGAAGGGCTCCTGTTTGGATATCATGATGCATCAAAGAAAAAAAAACAACAACAACAAACAGTTGATGTGCTCATGGTTATCTCTGAGTAAATCATGGACGCCACTGTTCACAGGAGAACGGTCATTGTCCTTTCAAGTCCGGTGGATCATAGAGTTCACTTGAGTAGCAGGTTTTTCTGTGAGTCATGTCCTTCCTCGCTTTCCTCACTTCACCGCACTTCACATTAAAATGAAAAATAAAAGTCATAAGCAACTAAAATCTTCAACAACTGCAGCTTAAACTCTTTAGGTTTGTAAATCTACAACTTATGTTGATTTGTTTTCAGGGAGGAGAGGCCTTCTCCAGGCAACCTCTTCAAACAAACCACACTCGTTAAATCTTTTCTGATAACGTGGTCATCAACATTAATTTTTAACATATCCACTCAGTCTGAGATTTAGCTTTAAATGTATTATTATTTTGTACTAGAAAAGTTTTGATCTGTAAGATGTGACACGAGGAAGATGATTGTTTCTTAAATAATATGATGGATTCATAATAAATATACTGAATTTAAAAAATGTAATACTTAACATCTGCTGATACTTCATATTTGTCCATGAGAGTTTTTATAGTTGGACTCTTCAAAGGGTTAAGAGTCGGCCCATACGTGACAAATTAAAGACCCACTTCAATGAAAATCATGTTTTTAACATTTTTCTTATGAGGGAAGAAATGTATGAAAGATTTTAAGCTTAAAACTGCATTTTTGAGTATTTATTTATTCAAATAGTTGTGAAAAGCTCTCAGCAGCACATTAAAAGACTCCCTATTCCACTCTATTCTGATGTATTCACTTGCAAACAAATAGATCAATTTATCTTTTTATTTTACTCATCCTAGCTGGCATCTGGCTCAAAACTGTACGTCTGCATAGTGCCGATTTTGCAAGCTACTTTTTTTTGCTCCGCTAATGTTAGCGTGGGGTTGTGAGGAGCTATACAGTAGTAGGAAAGAGTGTAAACAAAGGGATGATGGGAAATCAGTGGAGGGATATCAGAGGCAAGCTGCTTCCACGATTAGTCGACTAATTTAATAGCCGATTAGTTGTTACTTTATATTATATGGAGTTAGAGTGAAGTACATTTGAACACCAAAAAATGTACTTTTTAAAAATATTGGAGTCAGTAAGACCAAAATGTTATCTTTTGTGAAAAATAGTTCCTTGTTTCAGGTACCAACCTCATTTGATTTAATCTTGTTTTAATATCAGAAACTAATGAAGAAAAGAGGCTGCACAATTCATTAAAAGTTTAATAAACTATTGTCTCAGTTGTCTTTATTTTTCGTAAAGTTAATGATGGTTAAGATGTGTACTTTTTATTCATTTAGCGCATGACCCGATTAGTTGACTTATCGGAAAAAAAGAATCATTTGTGGCAGCCCTACCACGCTGCACAAACTATGTCCTAGAAAATGGCATACGTTTTTTTTTTTATTTTTGCCTAAAAATGACATAATTAAAAGACCACTGGGGACGCTTTTACAATAAATCAAAATATGATTGAGTGAGACTTTAAAATCAAATAATAATAGCTTGACACAGCCCTGGATAGTATGAGAATGGAAAAAAAAGCCAACAGCTTTACAGACTCCTAATCAACATAATTTTATCGTCTTCGGTTAGATTTTCCCAACCAAACTCTGATTTTATTAATACATGAGGGGTTGTATGTATTTTATATTTGCATCAGTGAGACTGATCCATACTGTGGGTTTGCTGAAGGTCCCAGGTTGACATCATCAAGAGCAGAGGATGTCGCTGATCGCAGCTGAGAAAGCATGAGAAAAAACATCATTAGGACAATGTAATTCAAATATATAGATCATGAAGTGATAACACTTAGATTTACACTTGTATGTACATTCAAAGTTATGCATTACAATTTGTTTTAAATACATAATGTAAGAAAAAACTCATCATTTACTTTGCCTTCTTGTGCTGAAAATTAAGAAAACCTTAAAGGTTCAAATACAGCATCAGTTTTCACAGTTAAGCCTTTAATAACATTTTTAACAATAATCCTTAATTTAGTGCTTTTGTTTGAATGTTTGTGTCTTGTAGCTTTATGACTCAAAATGTTATCTTTGTCCCGTATTAACAGCTTTTTTGCAACATTTATTTGGGGTTACAATCTAATATCTGGCATACAATTAATAATCAGTGAAATGTAAGAAGAGATAGGACATAAGAAACAAAACTTTTCTTTTGCAAAATATAGCCTTAGAAAAATTGTAAACATTGTTATTGCATGAAATTAAAAATATTTTTAATTTGGAGTTTAAATAAGACAGAGAAAAATACTAGTTTAAATCCAGGTTTATAAAGAAAATTAAGAAGTCCTTAAAAAAGATAAATTGTCTAGGTTGATAATGCCTATCTATTAATAAATTAGCAAAGTTTTGTTAAAATCTGATGCGAGTCATGCTGAGTCTAACTTTAAAGTAGGGTTTTGAGGAAATGTATGGATTTGACTGTGAGAAAAGTGTCTGATGGTCAAAGTATACAATAAACTAATTTTGTTAAAAAATATTATTTCTAAATGTTTTTTTTCAAAGATCAATATAAAATAAAGTTGATGAATTATAACACAAAAAGACGAAAATATTTCAGACCTCCAGCTTGTTGCTTATTTAAATTTGGTCTCAATATTTTTGCAAAACAAAGAACAGATGCTGGAGATTTTATTTCAAACAAGACTGCATTCATCTCACGTGAAAAAAATTAGTCACATGCGATATTTAAAAGCATGAGTTAAAAAGGAATTTATTAGTGTACTCACATTACTGTGTGCCATGGTTGATATGATCAATACACCTGAAGGTTCACCTGGAGCATCAGTGTTGGACCAGTCTGTGGGAGGTTAGAAGTACATTTTTGAATAAATGTGACTTTTTTTTTATAACAGTAACCTATGAGAAGCTCAACACTATTTAAATATGTGTGCGTGGGCATGTTTGTGTGTGCGTGGGTGTCTGTTTGTGGTTATGGATATCAGCTGTTGACCTGTACATAACAGTCTAGGGATTCAGAGGAACCAGTAGTTCTGGTTTGAGGAAGATGAGTTGCTGAAACAACAAAACGCCAATGAGGGACGTCATGTTTTCTCTATGTGCCTGCATTCTTGCATCTTCTTGAATATTTTAGCAGAAATGGCCATAGGTCACAAGGTCAAATCCAACATTTCAAAACTGACTCAAGCCCAGATTATTAAGTAGTGAACTAACTGGTGTATTTGTAATGGTTCTGCAGCTGCAGAACACGTGGGCTAGAGCCTTGAAATATAATTATTCTGCTTCCAGACTTTATGGCAAAGTATTAATGATTCAATCAATTATGGCAAAGTGACCAGGTCACAATGCAGCACACCAGCCCCAAACCATCACACTACTACTACCATGTTTGATTACTATAAGATTTTCTTTCAATGAGTTAGCTTTACCTTGCAAAAAAATGTCAAATCATTTTTATTAGTCAGCAAAATATAGTCTAAAAGTCTTGGAATAGCAAAAAAGAAGGTGAATCATGATCCCTTTCAGGCTTTTTTAATGGTGTACTGAAGGAGTTGTTGTGCTCTCACAGTATCTAATTAACAAGTCACTGGAACCAATGTTCTTTCTCCAACAATGGCTTCCATTTTATTTCTACAACCTACAAAAAAGCCTCTTGTCTGACTCGGTTTATCATCAGTTCCTGACATTTTTTTTTTATGGCAGTATGATGTGCTGAAAAACACCATAAATAATATGATAAAATGACAAAATTCCATTTAAAGACTTGTGATAAATACATACATTTTCTTTTTGGCAATTTTCTTCTAGCCTCTGAAATCCATATTTCCAATCCACAAAACATACAGCTATAGAATAGAATAGAATAGAATAGAATAGAATAGAATAGAATAGAATAGAATAGAAATATATAGAATAGCTATATTCCACTATGTAGCAAAAAAATAATCTTTATTCGTCTATTAAAATAAAAATGCTTAATAGAACATAGTTTTTAAGTAATTACATTTCTAGTGAATGGAGTAGACAAGATTGCATATTTTTCCAGACATGCAAATATCATTTGTTGGCAGCAAACTTGTGATTAAATTCAATATTGTGGTCAGGGATTTTTTTTTTTAAAAGCATGAATTCAACTATTTTAATAGAAAATGATTGTCCAAATAGCCCAGATCTATCAAAAATATTTTTATCTGTTCATGCACAAAGTTAAAATACCTTTTTTTCCACTCTACATAGACATTTTTTGATAATTCCCATAATTATGTGGTGGTTTTAGAGAATAAATGTTAACCACCTACTTCGTTAGTGGACACCGTCTTATCACTAAGTCCAAAAAGCAGGTTCAATGTGATTTCTATCAGTGTTCTTGACAAAGGTAATTTATACCTTTGAGATGACAGCATATGCTACCTTTAAACCAGCATGTTTTTTTTTCTTTCAGGATTATCCATAACTCTTAAATACATAACTAGAAAATAAAAGTAAATGTATAAATAAAATAAACAGAACAGAACTATAGATAGAGGTTTGCCTGGCTGCTGCAGCCCTAACTAGTGTTTAGTAAAAACCCAAAGAGACTTATTTCAACCAAAAATAACTCCAAAATGTTTGGAGAACAAACATTTCTTTATCCTTAAAGGCGCAACCATTTTTTTTTCAAGAGTTGTGAGGGAAATTGGGAAAAAAAGCTTTATTTTTCCAACTTTTCTCACAATTGCAAGAATCGCAAAATTTTGAGGAAAAGAGAAATATTTTAGATTTTTGCTTTCGACAATGGCTTAAAAACTAAAATCACAAAAATTAACGAATCATTCATAAATGTTAAATACAAATACGACACGACAACACCTCGGCAACAAAGCTAATATATACTTGCTAGTAGTAATAATTAGAAATTAGCAATAGCGGTCAGAAAAAAAATAACATTTTAAACTGTTTTAAATTAATAAACTAAGCAGCAGCGAAAAAAACTTCTGTTTTCCTACTTGAGTGCAGAGAAGATCCGTCTGCTGACAGCCTGCTCGGTTAAAGGCTCTGAGGAGACTCACAGCAGACCCGAGGCGTCCTGTTTTTAAAAAAACAAACGTCATGAAGGACGGTCTCATCCAAGATGGGAGGGAGTCAGTCAGTGATAAAAAGTTGCCGAGCTCAGAAAGGAGGCGGGGCCAGAGACACATGGGCGGGGCTGAATCCTCCCTTTGGTTTTTAAAATAAACACACAGAAATGCAAGATATTTTTCAGCGGCCTTATTTAAAAACGTAGAAGCAAAATAAACTATAAATTATTTTTAAAAAGTGAAATAAATAAAATTTAGTTAAATGGTAGCTTTTAAAAAAAATCTAAATTTGCAAATTTGTCGTATAATTTTTTTTTCTTTAAAACTTAGGCACCTTAAACTTCCGGTATGTTCTCCGGAAGTGGACTCTACCCTTAAAAAAATAGCACAGCCAGGTAAAGTAAAGGAATAATGCAAATAGATGTCAATTTAAATATATAAGAAAGATATACCTATTTGTATTTTAAAAAATAATTAGTTTAATCATTAAGCATATTTGTTTTTTTCTTGAATTTTTGATTTATTTGTTTTTTCTTTTAATTCATTAAAAGTTTGAATGCAAATTTTTTAAGATAAATTCTGCCTGATGTACTCTAACAAAAATCTTGCATCACCTAATTTGCGATTTTTGTGTTTAACCATTATTTGCTGTTCTGTATTTGTTCTTCTTGTTGCAATAGTGTCACATTTAATTGTTCAATAAATAAACCAATAAATGAAAGCATTCACAGCTTAATTTATTAAAAATGTTTCACACAGGAAAAGTAAGAGTGCTCTAAAATGAGGCATAAAACAAAAACAATAATAATAAAGCAAGCCTAAAAAATAATTCAATTAAAACCCCACTCAGTGTTTAACACATGAGAATATCACAAAATAATATAATCCTACTTGAAGCAGGGGTCATCATAAACTTTGAATGAAAAGGAGAGAAAAACATTAAAAAAATGCTTAACCACAAATTGACCTGAAAATAGACATTAGAGCAGATTATTATCAATTGACTCAAGTTTTTAACATAGTGGTGAAAATGATATTTCATTTATGACTTATTTAGATTAAAGGAGAATATTAACATTTTTTATATGTGTAATTTTTTTAGATATTCTAAGCAACCCATGCAAGGATGCAAAAAGACCTGTTCTCTCCAGTTAAGCATCTTTGTTCTCAGACATCATTGTTAACCTTTTACTTTCTGGATTCTCAACATGCAATTTTTTTCTTGTTTCAGCTTAGTCTGGCTAGAGCTGCCAGTTTCCAGCTGTAGCGTTACATAATTTCAATTATTCTATATCCGTTTACTGGAAAAAGAAAGAGCACGTGGGTAGGGCTCGGTTGTGAAAACATAGTCAGTAGGAAGGTGTGACAAGGTTTGTTGTCGGTCAATAGTTGCTGCACTTCCCACTCTCAAAATTCTCACAAAAAGGCAGAAACATGAATCAGACCAGACAGTTTTTGATGTTTATTGATATGGATTGAATGGTATTTGTGACTCAAGATTATCTTGACAGACACACAAATCCCACCAGAGAGACACACAAAGATATAATATTCCAAGAGCCCTTAAAACATTCAACTTTTTTCTCACAATATAAACCCCATACAGCTTTTTTTTAATACCAACTCTGACATAAACTGTAAACATAAACACACTCTGAACCGAGTGTCCATTACATGTAAACAGTGGAGAACTCCACTGATCAGATACCAAAACACATTTGTAGTGCAAAATAAATCTTGATTTTTGCACTCTCTAGTGACCAAACAGGAAATACCATTCTGTAAAATCCATTTGGTTTTACAGTTGTGCTAAAATGCCCAAGGGTTGCTTTCTTCTTGTTCTATCCATATTTAAAAAAATCTCATGTAGACGTAAAAAGTGAAACCCTGCATTTTTTCTCCTATTCAAGAGCAAACAATAACATTTTGAGGAATACATCTGTAATGTTAGCTTTAGCATAAATTGTAATTCACAAATAAATAATACTTATCTCTACTAAAAAACAACAGAGGTCTGAATAATACAGTATCATTCTGTTTTCCAATTAGGCGGTTACAGTGCAATCATCATGGAGCTGTAATTTTAAGTGCTTTTAAATACAGTACCTTTTCCTTTATTGCACAACGCTGCATAAGGCTCACAGGAACCTCACTGATTGTATTTAACTTTTATGTTGTGTCTCATATTCAGGGTTTGTAGTTTTGTTCCTGCATTTATGATTTTAAATCTCTTCCTGTCCACTAATAATTTCACATACAAGTCAACAATAGCTTAATTTTAAGTGCATCACTACACACTGTTTTTGGTGTGAGCGGGTTTTTGAACATTTGTTTTAGCTTTAATTTTAAATTTAAATCAGCTTTTGGTTTAAATTTGTCGTCCCAGCATGTGCCTGAGAATGTGCTTTGGGTTTGGGGCACAGACAGGAGATGCACCACAGATGTTGATGTTTTTAGGGTTTTCATAAACATCATTGTACTGGAACTAAGACACCATTTGGGAAAACCATTGCACCAGTTTTTCTCAAAAAACAACATTCCTCTTTTTTTCCCCACAGGTTTCTATTTATTTCTATTCACAGCATTATTTTTTTCCCTGACTGAACCCCATTTTCCCCTCCTTCTCTCTGATGGGCACAGGACAGCAAACACATGAAAAAGTACTCAGGGAGTTTACCCTGCAACAGAATGAATTTGGCACATGATGACTGATGTCCAAATGGTCATCCGCTCTTCCACAGCCGGTAAAGCGTGGGATCACTTTAGTCCCTCATCCGTGGTTTTAAACATGAGGATGGCGTTGGAAATCTTGAGGGCGGGGCCTAGCTTGATGCTCATGATCTTCACAATATCGGTCTGAGTCAGCAGCAGGAACGCTTCCCCATCAATCATCTGGAGATAAAAGCCTTACAGGTAAAAGTCTGATTGATTTTGCTAAAAGCAAAACTGAAGAAGTTTGACATTTAAAGTGATTATTCGGTCATCTCACCTCTTCTTTGAAGAGACGAGCTTGCTCTTCACAACCAATCAGATTCTGGACAAACCGGAAGACCTGCATCACAGACATAAGACATGCAAATGAAAGCAATTCAAAACACATTTAACACAAATCTAGAAATTACCTCTATTACTGATAATTTTAATATTTTAATACTTCTTTTCCTCCATCATCTGCAGCTTCTGACCTAATTTCAGTTTTTTTGTTTTCTCAGACTTCCTGCATCAGCATCTGCCTGTTCTTTTGTCTGATTCTGTGAGATGCTCAAGGCTTCAGTGACAATTTAGATTTACAGTGAGGCAAAAAAAGTATTTAGGTTCTGCAAGTTGTACCACTTAAAAAGAGGAGAGAGGTCTGTAGTGCTCATCATAGGAACTCTTCAACAGAGAGAAGCAGAATTAACACTCAACACTAAAAGCCATTTGATGAATGATTGTGATTAAAGCAGAAAATAAAGAACACAAAGGTACACCAACTTGGCTTTCATGCAGTGAAATGTTTTGAAACCCCTTAGATTTCTATAAATACAACCAGCAACAATTGTAGATGAATTTACTAAATTGATCTTGTGTTAACATTTTTTTAAGAAGTAGCACATATTTACTTTTGTCCAGGATTATGTTTACAAGATCAAAAGGTTATTGTAATTGGACTTTGTGAGGTCATATCTACCATCGGTCACATTGTTTTAGAAAAGTCTAATTCTGTAAATGCACACAGATTTACACATTTTTTGGTTTATGTGACATTTTCTGTCTCTTCTTCTTTGACCCATGATGTTTAAAGACAAAGAAAAGGAAAATAGCATGGGAAAAGCAGATAGAAGAGAAAACATATATTCTTTGAGTGTAGTGTGCCTTATTTGTCGTAGGAGTTAGGTTCTAAAAATAACCTTTTATGTTTAAGGTTGTAAAGGCTATCATTACACACTTTATACACTTTTTTCAGGCAGACATGAACATTTTCACTCTTTATTCTCTTGTTTAACCCTTTAACACCAGAGGCGTCACAGGTGACATTTAAACACAAATGTTTTAACATACTGTAATTTTTTTTTGCGAATGCGAACAATGTAATTCCAGGAGATTCTGAAGGAGAAAAGGGGCTTGAGCCGTCTTTTTACATCTGGTTCACACCAGATGTGGAAGCGCCGCAAACCAGAGGTTATTTCCATTTGACGCCCTTGTTAACCTCTTGTGTAGTTCACACCAGACACAAGCGTGGCTGGGCTCACACTGTGCAGCAATCGTTTCGGCGTCTGGTGTAGTTTTTGCATGAACCGTGAGTGATCCGCGTTATTTCTGGCAGGAAGTTATGCAAAGACACACAGAAAACCCGTTAAATTTTCAAAATATAACCAATTCTTTATGATAAAATGCTGCGATTGACAAATTCGATCATGTTTTTTGTATCTAAACAGAGTGTAAAAATGAAAAAAAAAAAAAACAGACACACTCATAGACACCGAGACATACACAGATCAATGTAGTGTGCCGACTACAGAGCAAAGGGGTCATGATAATGCCAAAACAAAAGCTCTAAACAACCACAGCTGAGCAGAAGCGCCTGCTGACCATCGTGGAAAAATACGTGTATGGAACAAACTTGCGCTTCCGCGTCTAATGCGAACCAGGCGTGATGTAGATTTGGAGAGCTGCATGTGTTTGTACAGAAGACACCGCACAGAGGAGATTGATTGACATGGTCTCCAGCTGATCAGGATGCAGAACACAGTGTGGTGTTAAATAAAAAAAAGTCTGCAAAATCGTACAAAAAAAAGATCTGTAAAACATCAAAAGGTGAACTGAAATTTAGCAAAAGAACAAACAGATACTCGGTAAATCTGTATCACAATCTATGTATAATACTAGGGTTGCACGATAATATCAGTTACAGATAAATATTGGCAGATAATGTACATTATGACGTCACGCCGATAATTCCGATAAGAGAAAGATTCGTCAATAAAATGGATCGATAATTAAACGCTTAAACTGCCTATGCTTCCTCAATCAACTTGTCTGCTCACCCCAAAAGTTTCAGCCTTATCGGTACTGCTTAACAGCGCTAGCATAGCGGGCCAACAGCAGCGCAGACAAGGCAAGCACTTCTTTGTTTGATGTGACTTAAAAAGATGGAGCATTTCTCCATCTCTCCCTCCCACACTTCGCAAGGGAGGGGGCTGCTCTCACACACACTGACACACAGGCAACAAACGCACACGCAAGGAAGAGCTGGCGCTCGCAAAAAAGCTTTAAGTGTAGCTGAATTTATCCAAATTAGATGCAGACAACGTGTGCTTTCTCAGATGTAGTAAAAATGTAACAAAAGGGGTGGGAAGATCAGTAACCTGTCCAAACACCACGCTAAATACACTAGATCTAATCTGTTAGAATCCAAGCAACCATTTATTTTCCACATCAGTTTAAAACGAAGCCTTAAGTTTTGCACTTTGAGATTAAAGTATTTCTTTTTCACGTTATTATATTGGGCATTATTTGTATTGAAAAAAATGTCCTTGTTACATTGCTATTTAAGTTAAAATGCACTTTCTCTATTTACTGAATAAGCTAACAGTGTTTGTACTACCTGTTGTTCAATTTATTTGCAGGTAAATCAAGTTCTGCAAATTTGTTGGAAAATGTAAGAGACATACACTCTTACTTTGTACTTGCATTTTGTTTCTCAAGTATTTAAAAAAAATATTGCTTGATTATTGGTATCGGCTGCAAGAGGCCGGAAATTGTCAGATATCAGTTGTAAAAAGTCAATATTGTGCATCACTATATAATACTATTACATGCATTAATATTAATTTAAAAAATCTAATGTTCTAGGTTTTTTTTAACCAGGCTTCTACGTACTCTCTGCTTATTTCTTTCTAAGTAAAAACAAACAGCATTTGTTTCAATCAGAAGCTTTGCTCACCTCCTCAACACTCCATGCTGCCACCTGGCTGGCGTGAATGCCCTGAACGCCTGGCAGAAGCTTACAGTGTTGCTCCCAGCACAGAGATAGGGTGCGATCCGACTGGCCGCTCAGAGCTGACATGAACAGCGATGAATAAACTCCCTCTGATGACATACCTGGGGATTAATACACAACAACAATGGGTGATTAGGGCATAGATAATGAGTAAAAAGGAAAAAAAACGGGCAAGAAAAGCCACAACTTGGTGCAGCTGTTATCTGCCTAACATTTAAAGCCTATAAAAGATGCTCAGAGAACTTACTCTGGTACTCTCTCTGTTGATTCTTTCTGTATTTTGGGGGACGACCAATCCTGAAGGAAGAGGGAGTAAATGTTCAAAAACGTGCTGGAATCAACATGTTATTAAAAGTATTTGCACACATATATGAATCCCCAGCCACACACCTGTACCTGCCACGGTAATGATTTTTCTTGCTTCTCTGGCCAAAGAAGATGTTTCTCTTGCACTCCGAGTCCGACAGATCGGCCTTCAGCCGGCCCTGGTTACGCTCCGCCAATGGACAGCCGGAAATGCAGTGATGGGCGGTAAAACGCCCGGTCACGTGACCCGAGCCATCACAGCCGGGAGTTGGACATTTCCTGTTCAGAGGTGTTACATCACAGAGTATGAAGTGTGACACCAAATTCTATTGGGATTTTTATTTCTGAAACATTTACTACTTTCCAGGATGAAAACTAAATGTTCAATGTTAATTTTTTTTCAAAAAAATAGAAGTTTAATCTGCTTTTTTGACAGTATGGAAACGTCATCTCCAAAGCATTTTAGATTTTAAAAATTACGATCAGTTTCTGAATGATTGTTGCACTTTTTAAGTTCTAAAAAGACTTTGTCCTCCACCTTTAACACATTTTCTACATATAAAACAATGTAGGTATTCACACTAGAGTGCTAACTAGAAGAAATTGTGTGGTTAAAAATATTGATGTCAAAATTTTGGAACACACTGCCTGATCACATAAGAAACTGTGAAAACCACACAGGATTTACAGTTTTAAAGATGTGGTAAAAACCCAGACATGTACTCGTATTTAAAATTATCTGCATTCATTCCAGAGTTTGTTTTCTTTTAGAGCACATGTGTCTCTAATTATATCCGGCCCTCCAGATCATTTTATTTTATTCTTATTAACAGTGCAATGTTATCTTGCGCTTAATTCTAACTTGTTTAATTTTGACATAATATATTTTTATGGAGAGTAAAATTTTTTACGTTTTTTAAGGTTTAAGTTGATTTATTCTGGAATAATATTCCGGCTTTTTTACAATTCATAATTATGTTAAAAAGTTACAGTTTTAAAGTTTTAAAAATTGTTATTCTGCTGTCGTATTGGACTATTTTGGCATTTACTAAGATTTCCTTTGGCTATTTTGGAGTTTAGCTAATATTTCAGCTACATCCTAGCTGTTTTGGCTAACCTAAGTTTCTTTTTGTTTGGTTTTTTTGTGGCTAATTTGGCATTATCACAGGTAATGCTATATCTAGTTTGTAATTATGTTAACAACTTACGGTTTTAAAGTTAAAAAATGTAGTTTATAGTGTTTAATAAAAGTCTATCCTTTTTGCAACCTAAGGTGTGTTTTGGATTTCGCCCCCCTGTGCGATACAATTCGACACCCCTGTTCTAGAGTGATTGATTTTTGTGGTCATATTTATTCAGTAATGTTTTGTTTACATATCGCTTAACAGGCTCGATATGTTTCTTTTGTTTTGTCTGTCTTAAGACAACAGATTTAATTTAGCTTTTATGGCATAATTATGTTGTAGCTTTTTATAAATGTTAATTTGCTTGTCCTAATTTGAATAAAACAAAACTAAAAAGTTAATTAAGGGTTTCATCCTGCAGTCCATTCGTGTTCTTGGCTCGACACAACACTGCTCAAACTAGTTCCTCACTGGAACGTTTTTGCATCATGTGGTGGAGACGGTACAAAACCTTTCTTGTTAGAAGCACTGAGAGCGTGAACACTCGTGCATAAGACTTAATTTTCTGCCATTACTACAATGGGAGCGTGGAGCGTTTTTTTCCGTCACATGTCGGTCACGACTCCCATTTTGTCCCTGAGGGGTGTCACCTCTTCCACTGCAAAGTCAGCATGTTTTGTGAAAGTGTGCACACTGATGGGGATATTCTGCTGTTTTAGGTGTAGTGTGAATTGGCAACAGAGGACAAATAAACCCAAGAGGAATATTCTACTTAATATTCTGTGTGTGGAGCTTTAA
This sequence comes from Oryzias melastigma, assembly GCF_002922805.2. NCBI lineage: Eukaryota > Metazoa > Chordata > Actinopteri > Beloniformes > Adrianichthyidae > Oryzias > Oryzias melastigma. The sequence continues at coordinate 3,379,832 of NC_050518.1, forward strand.
GCTGTTGTTTTTCTTTTTTCTGCAGATAACTGGTTAGTAACAAAAATAAAAAAGAACCTTTTATACCCTTTTATATTGCACAGCACAATAATTCCCTAATTGGAAAATGTCATTTATGACTTGTTTTTTTCTGTGTATGCCAGACTGAAGTGAACTGAACTAATCAGAGATACAGAGAATTATCTATCTGGAGTTTTACAAACAGTGGAGAAAGTTGATCCACACAAAAAGAGAAGTTTGGTCTGTACACTTAAAATGTGAGAGACAGAGCGCAAAAAAACAGAATCCAGGAAATCATTTTGTTTGATTTTTAATTAATTTATTTGTAAAATGGTGGAGAAAATAAGTATTTGGTCAATAACAAAACTTCACCTTGAAGACCCGATCTGAAAAAAGTTTTGTTTTTGGTGTTTCTAACACATTCTTGTGACATTTTTTGATGATGGGGGACATATATAAAGAAAATTAAGCTTAAAATTATATTTGAGTATTTTTCTATTTAAAATCATTGTGAATTAGAAGCAGACAAAAGATGCAGTTTGAAAAAGCTTGTAGTTGTGACGTAGTGCCTACAAAGCCACAAACTCACTGCTTCACTCCATTCTACGGGTGTAATGGATCACAGATAATCCGTGATCTGTACGGATCACAAGCCACAGTTCAGCACGCTTTGTACCGCGGACAACCCCCACTCCCCGCGCCCCCAGACACCTTGGACTCACATAATTGAAATCAATTGTCCGTTCACATTGAATGCAGCAGCTGTCCCTCACAGGAGTAGAGCTGCTGCTCCGTAACAGGGACACGTGCAGTCAAGGGACGATAGTATGGCAAGCAAAAGGGATCATAAATCTCCAGGAAAAGCGGGCACGGCAATGCCATATTTTAAAATAACAATTATTTTAAATACTTAAATGTTTCCTGAGTTAGTTTCAATAAAACAGGTAATACCAAAATATATTTTTAAGTTTAATTTACACCAGCATTTTAAGGGGTACTCCAGATAGATTTGTTATTTTCCTTACTATTTGTAAGCATTGTTTTTCTCTCAGTTTTTGCAGATTTGGTCTAAAGACATGTAAATGTAATCAGAAACTACATGTTTAGCATTTTGTTTGTATTCAGTTTAAAGATGTTTTGTTTTTGTAAATAGGCCTCAATGAGCTAACATTATTAAACATTTGTTTTGAACCTTTCCAAAAAATTAATTTTAGGCGTTTATCATTTTTTTTTTTTTGCTGTTGTACCGTGACCCTAAAACCGTGGCACACTCCGAACTGTGAGTTTCACCCCTACTCCATTCTAATGCATCCACTTGCAGACTGTGATGACTGCAGTCATTTTATATATATTTTTGTTTTGTGTGTATATTAATTGTTGGTCACTTTGAGTTTTTCATGTGGAGCTGTACCTGCCTGAGGTGGCCTAAAGATGGTGCCAAACCGAAAAGCTCTCCAAAGGGTTCTATCACTACCTGGACTCCATGGGGAGGGGAATTGGTTTTTCTCTCCTTTTTTTGTTAATGTTTTTTATCTCAGCCGCCCCATTACATTACAAATAATTTAACTCACTTATTAAAAATTCCACAGTTTACAAGTTATTTTGGGTTTTTTAAGTTGACTTCTTTTATAGGCCCTTTTAAACCAGTAATGTTTGTTCAGTTGGACTTTGTGAACTCTGGCATTAAAAATAATTTATTTTGGGTTAAATATCTGTGCTCTTAGCCACAATTGCCTGGTCCACCACACAGACAAATAGAAAAGTGTACAGCTTTGTTTTCCTCACCTGAGCTGGAATCTGTTCAGCTCGATATCTCCAATATTCCTCGCCATTATTGTTAAGGACTCTAAGCAAGCGGTAAAGCCAGTAAATAGATCTGTAAAGGGAAGTGGTGGGGGTCTGCAGAAACTATGTCCAACAAAACGATTTTTTTTTTTTTGCCTAAAAATCCGTATAATCATATTTAAGGTAGATTTTGACCCCAGTTCGATAGTTTTTGCTAGTGCAATATAAACATATTTGAGTCTTCACGGGTCTTAGCAGGAAATCGCTTAAAAGTCTTCAGGTGAATGTATGTAGTGTTAACGTGGGCAGAGGTGAGTTCAGAGCTAACCTGTTATGGAAGCTGTACTTGCTTGTTCTCTGGTGACTGATGGGCTTACAGGAAACAGAGGAAGGGTAGGTGGACTGGCCTGTGGCAGGAAACTCCCTCACACCTTCACACATACAAACACAAAAGAAGACTCACATAATCCTAACTAAACTACTTCATTTACAAATCTTTTGGCAAAAAAAGCAAAGAAAGTAAATTTAAAATAAGGTCAGTGGAAAGAAAAGCTTACAAACATGAACAAACTATAAATAATTTATCTTAATTATTATATTTTTAATAATAAAAATAAGAAAATACAGTAACTAAGTTTTGTAAGGACATATTTGCCCATGCATTTGATTATTTGG
>NC_050518.1:3382668-3418968 GCF_002922805.2 Oryzias melastigma
CAGGGGAAAGAAAAGTTTACAAACATGAACAAACTATAAATAATTTATCTTAATTATTATTTTTTACTAATAAAAATAAGAAAATACAGTAACTAAGTTTTGTAAGGAAATATTTGCCCATGCATTTGATTATTTGGTTTATTGGTCTCCAATGTCATGAAATAAAATTCATTAAACTCACATAAACAGCAGTGACTACATAGTTTGTGTCTGCCTGGAGTAGATACTGAAGTACTAGTTTGTTCGCAGAATAAAGCTCACAACTCCATATATTTTTCATTAATGCAATTTCTATGTATCCGTTTGGTTTTATATTGAATATTGTTGCATCCCCATCACTTACTATTAATGAGAGCAGAGTAAGTACACAGAAAGTACAATTTATTGCTTGTGAATTTTACAAAAAAGTACCACATAAATACCGCCTAAATACCCTGTAAGTACTTTACTGTAAAAGGAAACGTAACTGCTTTATTCAAATCATGAGCATTTTTTTTAAGTCAAAGAGCTGAAATGCAGAGATAAAAGAGATGCATGTGGTTCTGGAGCTTCAGCTTACAGACGCCTGCTTAAATTGATGAACAAAGTTCACAGAGAGGTTTCCGGCTGGTTGATACCTTGAGGTTGTTGCGTTTTGACATCCCGCGGAGGAACTTTCAGCGGGTGACCAGTCGCTTCACACCAGCCGGCGGGATGAATGTCTGGGTGATCCGAGTCCATCCATTCGTCGTAGACGTGACTCCAGCCATCATAATGGACCTGAATATGGCAAGAGGAACAATCTAGATACCCAACACTAGCAAAGGTAAGTCAGGAAGTAATTATCAAAAAACTTCAACACTCAAAAAAATACATTCAGTTTAAGAAAGGCAGTAGAAAATAAAAACAGACCTTAATGCGATGAGTCTCAACTTCCTCCACTGTGGCCACTCTTATCAGACCCGGGCTCCTCTTGTCCACAGCCTCAAGTTTCATCTGAGGCTGAAAGCTATGAGGTGCTCTCTGACATCAGGGTGGAAGATGTTAGAATGGCAAGACTTGAAGTTTTTAACTCAGTAAATACTTTTTTTTTCTCACCACTTTAAAGACCTCTGCAGCTACAGCTTTAGCACCAGTCTCCTCCAAATACAGAGACCAGGAGAACCGGCCTTGGTCTGGATAGTCTGTTGTTGCAAAGCACAATATTTTTTTTTTTAAGTTTAATCACAGTAAAACAAACTTTTCAAAATATACTTTGGTAACCATTACAATCAAAAGTATAAATCAAAATTTAAATAATTACATCATCCATTTTTTCATGTTAATACCTAAACTATTTAATTTGTGCTGCTTTTTATAGAGTAATGGTAACAAATCAATTTCCCTGGGATCAAGTAAGTTCCACTCTATTCTATGGATCCATTATTTAAGATTAATGTGCTGTTTGGTAGTATTTTTGCTTTTGTCTGGTTGGTGTAGCGGGAAAAAGTGCAAAAGGTCAAAGTAAAGGAAGGCTAAACTTTTAAAGTTTATGACCGATTGTATAAGTGTGAGTGTAATTAAATCACTGATTAACTCCACACACGTTGGTCACCTTGGGGTGGTGTGAGGGGGAGGTTCCTCTCTTGACACCAACCAATAGGATGAATGTATGGACTGCTGGCATCACACCTGCAGCAGAACAACAACACATCAACACCAACACATCCAAAATAACAAGATAACAGAGTTTGATACATGCAGGAGGGAGGAATCACTGATGTGGATTGAGTGAATCAGGCTGTGGAGCGGCTGACCAACAAAAAGGAACTGATTAATTTATACGAGGTAACAAACTTCAAAGGAATTATTGATTCTTTAGTTTTATTAAACCTAAGAAAATTAAAAACAACTATAATGGACTAATCATTTTCCTCATAGTTTTCTTCCTTCAGAACTCAGTAAAAACTACACCTGCTGCAAAAACCACAAAAGCCTTGTCTGTGGAAATAGCACAGTGCAATCTGGTACAGGCTTTGGCCATTTTCATTTCAGTGTACATCTGGAGTAAACATGACTCAAAAAAAAAGAACTACAAAGTCTGCTTTATTGGCAAGAAAACTTGTTAAGATTTTCTATTGTTAGTTATTCTAAAGAGCAACAGCCAAATATGGCTAACCAGTAGTCGTATGTGTCATCCCAGTTGTCAAAATGAACCAGGAAGCGGTCGTCCACCACGTCGGTGACAGTTGCTACACAGATGAGGGAAGGGTTCATGCGGTCAACTGCCTCCAGCTTCATCCCGATCTCAAAGCCACAATTCACATCAATCTGAAACAAAAATATTCAAAAATAATAATAAATACAACTATGTGTACAGTTTACATCACAGAGACTAAATTACTTGAGATAAAACGGCACTAAATAACCTTCAGACTAGCTGTGTTTCCATTAGGCGCAAAACTCTATCAAAATTCCTTGAATTTTGAAAAAACAGTTTCGCAATGACACTGTTTCCATTAAATCAGGATTTTGCGATAAAGCACAAACCAACTCACACGATGAGTTATTAAAAACATGGCGATGAATGAGAACAAATGTTTTTTTATTTGATTCACTACAAGGGAGCATCTGGGTGACATCACTGCATTGACAGTCTCAATGCAGTCTCCTTACTCAAGTAAATGTGATACTTTTCTTACTATCAGTATGTAAATCATTCAGAACAAAGACACTTACTCTGCCAGGACTGGAAAACAGTTCTTTAGGAGCCACTTGAGCTTTAGTCATTTTCAGGTAGTTGTTCCAAGTAAACTCTTCTTCCTTACAGCCTGGAAGACAGACAGAAATCCAGAGAAACAGCTTTATTTCTGTCTGTTTTAAACTATTTATCATTATTATTCATTAATGTTTTTACTTACTTTCAAATGAATGCAACTTCTATGATATTTAGAGATTATTGCTTACAATTTATCTTAAAGTTTTAACAGGCTGGGTTTAACAGTATTTTTGTCATTAAAACTTGGAACAAAAGAACCAAAGACCTTGAATAAATAATATTTTTAAACAAATATTTTCATTTTTCAGATGTGTATGCTAAACATTTATCCAAATATAGTATTTATAACCAACTTCAACTATTTATAAGCCACTTCACTTAGTTTTTTATACCAATATTTGTTATATTTTAAATACTTTCAATATTAATTATTACTTTATTAATAATAATATTTTTCCATAGCATACAGTACCTTTAGTATATTATGTCAAGCAAATTAAATCTAAGTTCTACACAATTTTATTGATCAAAATATTTTTCTGACTCTTCAAAAGACTTGTTCCGTATTCTTAGTCAAACTAAATAACAAACAGGGAAAATACAGTATTATGCATCACTTTAAGGTGATATTATTTAAATAAACCAAAATCAAATTCCTCAAGTTAGGCTCATATATTGAACCAGCTATGTTTGAACTTGCATTTTTAAGAGCAATTTTCCAACAATAAACTACAATACCAACATCTGAATTTATTTTGTTTATGACTTCATCGACAGCATTTCCTGCTTCAAGCTGCTCTGTTTATACGAAATATATACTTTATTTAACAGTGACAATTAGTAATAATTTAAGTTTTTCCTTAAATGTGTTTAATGCTTTAATAGAAAGCAACATCATATGTTACATTCACTAACAGACACGACCACTGTAAGAAAAAATGCAGTTTTACTTTTAGCTGACTGTAAACTTTTTTTTTTTCATTTCAAAAATTGGGATAAATTCATGCAACTTTCACCAACCATTTCAGTTTATCAACATTTGTTGGCTATTTATTTAAGCTACTGCACTATGATGTCCACTATTTTCATTACCTTTAACTCTTATTGCTTGTTAGGTTTTTGATAGTTATTTGTATAAATGCTTTAAGGAGAAAAAGGGGAAACAACAAACAAGAAAAAATAATTATGTTCCCCTTTTAATAAAAAAGAAAGAAAAGGATAAATAACCATGCTTTTTAGAGCTTTAACTTAAAGAATCTGAAATCCATCCACTTGGCTAAAGTATGATTAGAATAAAGAGAACATTTGCATGAAAAAAAAAATCATTTTAAGAAAAACCTATGTGTATTTAGATCTACTGTAGGCCCTCCTCTGACCTTTGGGAGTGTGCAGTTTGTGCCCTGTGCTCTCGCACCAGCCAGCAGGGTGGATGTCCAGGGAGTTGGCGTTCACCCAGAAGTCATGACAGTCAGAGTAGCCGTCAAAATGCAGACGCAGCCGGTAACCACAGACCTGCATGACGGCATCAGTGCACAGTAAGCAAAGCCAACCACAGAGGCAATCACCCTCCCAAACTCCTTTGCAGGTTGTCACTTATTTTTTGTAAGTGACTTTAAGGAAATGAATAATGGTGAGGTTGTTATCTACTGCCCAACTCACCTCAGCAACAGTGAGGACAAAGTACATGGAGGGATGCTGCGGATCGATGCCTTCCAGTTTCATCCCCTGCTTAAAGCCGTTCTTCACTGTGGGCACCCTCTGCGTCTGAAGAAAGAGGACAAAACACCTTAAAACGGAGAACAGTCTGAGATAGATGTGAAAAACATCCTGTGAAAACTACAAAATAAAAGCATCCATGTTAATTCGCTCTGGCAAAATGTTCAATTATTAAAAAAAAAAATCTAAACTGCTTCAAAAATTTTAGTTTTTGAACATTTAAATTATTTAATTTACTTATTATATTAAAAATGATCAATTTTTTTGTTAAGACACATTTTCTGTTTCCAAGACGACCACTGTGAACTTTGGAAGTTACCTCTTGGAAGAGCTTGTTTGGAGCAGCAACAGCTTTGGTTTCCTCCAGATACTGAGCCCATGTCCACTGCTCTGTTTTACTGTCCCCTGCTTCTCCAAAAACACCAGTCAGTTTATTACGTTATGCAATGGTACATCACAGAGGTATTAGAATAAGTACAAAGCTCACATATGAAAGACAAAAGATGGAGGGAATCAACCAAAAAAAAAAGAAAAAATATCTGCTCCTCTAATTTCATAAGCAAATTTTTATCTCTTTGGTAGAAATAGTAGACAAGCAAAAAAAGTAAAAAATATAAAACAAAATAACTTTTGCTATTATTACAAGATAATTGAGAAAATAAAAAGACATTTACAGCTATTAGAACAGCTGTAAATTTGACAAAACTAGAAAAGCAAAATAATGTAAGAAGACCGTTTAAAGAGTTTAGGGTAAATAACTAAAAATAATTTTAAAAGAAACAGCAACAATTAAGGCTAAAAGATGAAGCAAACCTCCTCTGATGTGTCGACTGTCCATTTTTCCATCATCCATCTTCTCATCCTGCAGAACACACAAACAGGAAAACACTTTTGAATCTAATCTTAATATATTCTGAGTTGAAGCTGATCCTCTCCTCATGCTGGGAGTGCGTTCATATTAAAGTTGCCCTCTCACTGTGCCGTCCATGTCCGAGTCTTCCTCAGAGGGACTCAGATACTCCTTCCTCTTCCTCTTCCTCATGGCTTTCAGGTGGTCCGGGTTAAGAGAGCTGACCTTCCCCCCCGCTGGAACCTTCTCGATGCTGATGCTTCTCCTGGGATGGAAAGAAAAAATGAAAAAGATCATTTTTGTCTTATCCCAACAACCATTAATGATTGTCATTTATATACAAGAAGAAAATTCTGTTTTAAGATCAATTGATTCTTAAAGATTCACTCCAACAAAAACAGTGTTATTGGTGTTCTTATGGCATTTTTTCATGATGGAGGATATATAAAAAGAAAATTAATCTAATTTCTCTGAGAATTTCTTTATTCAAATTATTGTGAATTATGAGAAGATGAAAAAATATCATTGGATTACAGCAAAATTGTAACCTAGAGAATGTGCTCTATTCTGATGCATCCACTTGTAGATGTATAGATCCATGTACGTCTTTGCTTTCCTCGTCTGAGCTGGTATCTGGCTCAGAACTGTACAGCTGCTTAGCTCTGATATTGTTCGCCATTTTTGGTGTATTGGTAACATTTGTTGGGGATCTGTAAGCTAACAGAAGATGGCAGTAAACAAATGGGTGACAAGAAGTGGGGGTGGTCTTACTCTGCACAAATAGTCCCGCCCACAACTTAAGAGGCGGATTTAATGCTGCTCTGAAGAAACTATTTAATGTTTTTCTTTCTTTAATTCTGTCCAAAAACAGGATGATCATAATTAAAAGACTACTGAGAACTAGTTTACAATAAATCATAGGATGATCAGAGTGGAACTTTAATCAAGTTGACTGAAGAAGCTGTGGAGAACATACTTGTCAGTGATTGGGTCCCTGCGTAGCTCCTCTGTAGGCGGTTTCTGAGCTCTGGGCTCATGGTTTTGTGTCCCTGGTCCACTCAATACTTCGGGCTTGACTGACACCAACCGCTGTGGTTCAACTACTTCAGCTCTCAAAGTGCTGACTGGTGCAGACACCTCCGGTACTGACGTCAACACTAATCGACAAACACAGATTTCATACAATTTTTTTTTTTTTAAAGCAGTTGTTCTGTTAATTAAATTATTTTCATATAACAGTAACAATTTTTCCAAGTGTCTGAATGGTGCAGGACGTATTTTTAAAAAGAAGCTGCATTTGCACCCTCTTCGTGTGTTGAGAGGAGCTCTTCAGCAGATTATGTAAACAATGTTCATTTACAACTTCACAACTGTTCATTTGTTCATTTACAACTTCACAACAACACAGTGCACTGTCAAAAACTGCTGCAGGAATGTATAAGTGGACGCTCTCCGTCACCATGGCCCTACCTGGCTTGCCTGGAGGGTTTTCAGCATCGTTGGATCTTCCTGAAGAGCCCACTGCAGGTTCAGTGGTTCCGCCGGTGGTTCCTGGGGTTATAAGTGTGCTCAGAGTTCCTACGTCACTAACACAAAACTGTAACACAAACTCACACACATTAGTCAGTTCAACCAAATGCATCATCCTTTCATACATTTTCATTTTGATTTACATTTGTAAAATTTATTTCCGTCTGATTCAAATAAAAATCAAATATTTCTGCTTTCTGAGGCTTTAATATAAAAATATTTTATTTGAAAATGATTGTTTTTGTCCAGAGAAGGTGCATCATATCTATTTATCATTTTAAGTATTGCCAATGTGAGCTTTTAACATCTAAACATTTCAGCATTTTAGCAGGTGTTTGTAAAGAAGCCATTATATGAGTGACATGTCTTTATAAGTATTTAAAATAAAAGATCATATATTGCAGAACCGTTTGAATTAAATTTAATGTCTCTTGAAACTAAAGTTATTTTTTCAAGAAATCTGCAAAAGAAATATATTTTTTTAATTGGAATAAAATCAAATACTGTACCTTTTGTTTAGGAAAAATTATAAATCTTTCACTGATTTTTAGAATATTTAAACTAATACAGCTAGTTTTAGTTTTCATTATCTACCCACGTAAAAGTAAAAACTATTCTTTAGAGGACATTTTAAAAACTAAATTAAGTGAATGCAGCTTGTTTCTCTTAGTGTTAACCGTGTCTAAATGTACTCCAAATTTATTGAAGGGTACGATTAAAATAGTGCTTTACCTTCAAGTTACTACTGGGCAGAATGGCCATCCCTTCCTTCCACTCCAGGACGTGTACGATGCTACAAGCCGTGCCCATCTGAGCTGTTAGGGCGGGCGTAGCCATCTCGTTGGCCCTGCTGCCTTTGCCTGAGTTTGCCACTGCAACAGTGGGGGTCAACTCAACCTTCTGATGACTCGGAGCTAAAGACAAAAAGTAGAAAAACAAAATGTCAGTTTTTCCTTCAGTAAACATGTAAAAAGAGGCATTTTGTTGGCATCTCAAAGACCCACTCTGATTAAATTCATGTTTCTTAACACTGTTCTTGTGATATTATTCTAGTGATATTGATAGAAAATTAAGCCCCAAATTGCATTTCAGAATATTTATTTATTCAAATTGTTGTGAATCCATTTGAAAAAGAGCGTATTTGTTAGGTCGACAAGCTCCCTGCTCCGCTCCATTCTGATTCATCCACTGGTAGGTGACTAGATTTTCATTTTTCAGTTTCCTTGTGGCTCAAAACTGGATTTGTTGCATCTGTAATGTTAGGCAGGGGGTGTAAGCTGGCGGAAGTTTGTGTAAATAGAAGGATGATGGGAAGAGAGGGCAGGCTTACTTACAACTCAAAGGCAAATTTCTGATGAACTGCCGCTCTGTAGAAACTATGTCCTAGAAGATGACATGTTTTTACTATACATAAACGACCACTGCTTTGAAAAAAACTCAAAAGATGATCAGAGTGGGTCTTTAACTGTTGATATGGATTAATTTTTTTTATCTTTCCCATTCCAGTGCTTTGGTATGAGACCTGAGCTTTCCCCAGGGGTCACTGGATGACAGGTGGGGTGCAGCCTGAATAACAACAGTGGTAAAGCAGATCCTATAAGCTGCATTTACCTGGCAGGAGGAGAGCTGTGGTGGTGTGGGGCTGAGGTCGGCTCTTTTTGACAGTGCTGTCAGCACCGCATATGAGGATGGTCTCGGTGGCAGAGGAGGACGAAGGGTCGATGGGGTTGCAGTCGGGTTCTTTGGATCGAGCCTCCATGTTCACTTTGGCACTCATTTGTGAATCCCAGACTTTTGTGCTTGGGCACTGACATACAACACAAGAAAAAAATGACACAAATGTCACCAGATCAGAGGTTTGGAGCAGGAAATTATATTGAGGCTTATCTGAAAAGTGAAATCAATGTAATCTTCAGATCAATCAAGGCATTTCAACCTTGAAATTGTTTTTTTTTTTTAAATTAAAAACACCGACTTGATCAGAAAAATTGAGTACATTTTTTCTCATCCATTTGTACATACATTTTCCAACCACTTGGTATCTAATTATAGAAAGGTTATAACCCACTAGAGGGGAAATTTTGCTATTTTGAATAAAAACTTTATTTAAAACATTTAAATTCACCAACAAACATTTCTTGAAAGCTGTGACTTGGTGGCATCCATTACCTCAAATAAGAAAATAACAATAAAAAAAAAAATAGCAACAACTATATTTACGCTCAAGCTCCCAAGTCTGCCACACAAAAATATAGCGTTTCAGTTAAAATGGCGGAGGATCTAAAATTCACGAAGCAAGTAAAATATAATAACAGTCAGCTGAGGAAAAGCCCACTCCAGAGGAAAAAAAGGAAGCGTTTTCGCTGCATTTCAGTGGAAGGGGTGTTTGCCTCCATGAACCGCGTCAGATATTCAAGTAACCACAGCGAAAAAAATAAATGTGAACACATTTTTGCTTCGTTATTTAAACGCACGCTATTTTTATCAAATATCTCACATTTAGAGTGAAGCCTTTTCGATAACGCAAACACGTTTTATCAAAAATATGAAATAAAAAGAAAACAAAAATGTAAAAAACCAAATTCAAACCTCTTTTTTAAAAAAAGAAAAACCTTCGAAATTCATTTTTTGCAGTTAAAATTTGCAAAATTTAATCGCGTTTGCACATTTAGGGATTTGAAATTTGGCTTACCAGCGCTGATCTCCTGCGGCTCCGGGGTTTCCACTGCGCGTGCGCAGAGCCTCTGCACACTCACCCATCGTTTGATAACAGCAGACGCTCGAGTTCAATCGCTCCACTTTGTGATCGCAAAGTGCGAATTTACCGAACCAGAATGCACCGCGGCACAGTCTCGCGCCTTCCTTCGGCTACTGACGGTTTTCACACAAGATAAACAAACTCCGATAGAATCACCCATCTTTCCGGTGCTGTTAATGACTGAGCATTTATTATATAATTAGCTGGATATAGGTCATGCAGACACTGCAGTCAAAAATGTCAACTACCAAAGCACCAAACACACGAAATTCCTTAAGATATTTATTAAACATAAAAAAAGGTTCAATCGGATTTCAGGGGCAAAAATATGCTTGTACCTTAACTTTTGTAATGAACAATCTAGCTTAAACACAAAGACAGAGCAATTTCACAAAACACTCCAAAAAAAAGGTTTGAAATGTTTTCAATTATACATTTTCATGAGACAGTTTTTAGCAAACAGTTGTGGAAGAAAAACCTTTAGTTAAAATTAATTTTATAGGATTTTAAAGCTGAAAAAAAGTGGCAAGGGTCCAAAAATGAAATTACATTTTAAATTAAATGTTAAAAATAAAATGTTTGAGTAGTGAGTAAACTGATATTTTTAAAAACAAGATTGCTTGAGGAAGGTACCAAAAAAAGAGAAAAAAGCTTGAGATGCTCTGATCAGGTGTTACAACACTGCTCAGTATGTACAGCATTATAATTAAGCTTTACAAGAAAAACATCCTTATCCATTTTTGCTAATCCTGAGAGGCTGATCTGGACCGGGAATTGGACCGTGAGCGGGACTTTGAGCGGGAGGCCGAGCGCTTTTCTCTTGAGTTGGATCGGCGATCACCTTCCTGTGGGGATGGGGAACGGTTGGGTGATTTCTCTGGAGGCTCCTTTTCTCCATTTTCAACAGGGGAGGCGGAGCGGCTGCGAGACTTTTTATCGGCAGACTTTTCCTTTGATCTGCTACGAGAATCCCGATCAGACTTCCCCTTGGAGCGGCTCTTGGAACGAGACTTCCGGTCAGCCGAGCGGGAGCGAGACTTGCGAGATTGAGAACGAGACTTGGACCTGCGAGATCGGGATCGAGACCGTGAACGGGATTTATGGCTAAGGGAGCGAGATTTCCTTTCTCCGGACCTTGAGCGAGACTTTCCAGATCGTGAGCGGGAACGACGCCTTCTGTTGCTGCGAGAACGAGACCTGTTGGTGAAAGCAGAAGTCAAGCACAAGTGTTCAATCTGCAGCTATGCAGTCTTAATGTTTTAGCTTTCAATGACTTACCTAGAGTGGGATCTGGAACGGCTCTTTGAGCTCCTGCGACTCCTGCTGCGTGAACGGCGGCGACTACGAGACCTGTGGACATACGTGTCAAATGGTAAAACTACAGCACACATTCATTCATGGCCAATCCTTCTCAACACTTCTTAAAACGTGTCAAATCACTGAAACTAGCGGAACATGAACAGATTTACTACCTGGACCGACTACCAGAGTAGGACCTTCTCTTTTGAGGTTGGTCTTGAACCAAACGAATCTTTCGGCCATTAATGTCTGTTCCATCCAGCTTGTCCAAAGCTCTCTTCATGTCAGAATAGCTTCGGAACTCAATTACTCCCTGGTTAGGGCATTCCTTGTGAGCATCGGCATAAGTAACCTCTCCAGCCTGACGCATAAAGTCCTTACAGGAGAAAAAAAAAAAGCGCTTAAATCCACTGTTAAGAAGAAAAACACACACACACACAAAAGGTAGAAATTGATGAAATAACTAAATCCATTTTTTTTTAGCACTGTTACCTTAAGGTCCTGCCAGCTGCAACGACTGGACAAGTTCGCCACAATGAGACGGTACTCAGTACGGACCGGAGGTCCATACTTGTCTCTGCCTACACGGGTCCTGCTGCTGCTGCTACTGCTGCTGCTGTAACCGCTGCCTTTAAAAATTAAAGCACACAACAGTTACAAAAAGCTAATATGATAGGGAAAAGAAATACTGAGCTTGGCTATAAGGTAACATTTCCAGGGGCAATGTTTTTCAAGGGGAAGTTATTTAAACAAATGAAGAACCATCAATTTTCAACAGCAAAGCTTCAAATAAGCCATTTTGGAGCACCGGTTTGATTTTTTTTTTTTTTTTAAAATTGAAGCTGCTCATAGTTACAAGACCACCACTGTATCCCTTTTGGTATCCAGTAACAAAACCATTCTGACTAAAAGTTTAATGTGATGCTTTAGCTGCATAAAACAAAAGGGACAGTGATGTTTCTTTAAGCCCTCTAAACCCTGTAACACAAAAAAGGAGGCATCCATATAAGTTTCTGTTAAAAAGACAGGTCCATCAAATTGACCATGTACCAAACAAAGAGCAATTTATTACTTTTGGACAGTTTGGAACAGTCTGAAAGGCTCTTTTCAGGCTTATACTTACAAAATTATTTTTGATTTTCCTTTTAATAAGCTGATCCAGTCACGTTTTCTGACAACATAAAAACCAATGACAATCCTCACCATCACCCCTGGTCTATTGGCAAAAGGTTGCTGTCGTCATGGCTTCTGGTTAGGTCAGCCAAGGATCAAGGGGGGGGCAAAGGTCACACACACATTGTAAGGTGAAAGCCAAGGCCAAACGGGACAGGCAGTCATCTTAGCCAGTCATCTTTAGCCTCAATGGACTCTCAGCCTCAGCCCGCAACAGGACTCTTTCAAATTGAAACATCAAGGACTTCTGTTAATGTTTAATATATAAAAATATATATGCCAAGGTTAACAAACACATTTCACAAAAATGTTAGTGAAGTCCTAAAAAGACCAGCAAAGACTACACTAGCTATGTTTGCAGTGACTTGTGTTTTAAACATATTTCTAATCAAACTAATTTTACAATTTAACATGATTAATCGAAAAAACTCCAGAACCAGTTTTAAACTTTTACATGGATACATAGCATTACTTTTAAAAGTGCTCAGAGTTCAGAACAGCATTTTATTCCTTATCAATATGAAGATTTGACTCAATCCAAAGGTTTGATCAAGAGAATCAAAACCTTGTAAGTCAAACAAACAGGTCAACATGATAGGCTAAACCAAATATTAAAGATGAGTGCATTTCATCAGAGTGAGAAAACACCAACTCCTTTTCTTGATTTAAAACAGGGTTCCTACAGGTATTGTGAACTACTTTTCCAATTGGATTCCTTTAAAAATTGTATTGGTTGGACTTAAACTATGTGAAAACTGTTTTCCAAGTTTAATATAAATTGAAACTGGGTGAACTTATGTTCATTACTCTATAGCTTGGACATTTTACAGACTCACCTAAATGCAAAATGGGGGATAAAACTTTAAAAAAAATTTTAACAAATTGAAATGTATTTCTTTGGCTTTAGGGCAGTAGCCTTTAATCCTGGTCCTCAATATCTACCACCCAGATTGGCTTCCAAACATTCATGTCTGTACCTGCTTTAATTACCTTGGCTTAGATGTGCTCAGTTAATTAAAACATTTAGTTATCAGCAGTGAATGAGGCAGGAATGAGTGGAAAACCAGCAAGGTTGTAGAACTAGAAAAACAAAGTTGAAGAGCTTTGTTTTAGTGTTATATCTACAAAATTATTAGTTCTGAAAAGGCACAGGAACCCTGTAATAAATCAAAAATATCACATTACAACTCAAAAAATTGCGAAAGCAACAATAACACTCTAAAACAACTGAAAATATGTATTTTTTGCTACAGAAGAAGCTAGGAATAACAACCCTACTTAACGAGAAAAGGCCATTAACACTGTTACCATAGATTCATTACAGTATCATTCATCTTTGCAGCTCATATCGAAACCTCACTGTTGGAGAGGAAGAGTAGACGTGGTATCTTTAAATAGACTGTACTTACTGCGCCCACCACCCCAGTAACCCCCACCGTTGCCGTCCCGGTCTCGCCGCGGTCCGCGGGCGTGCTCGACGATCACCCGCTCCCCACACAGCTCCTTCCCGTTGAGCTCGTACACAGCATCGTCAGCATCTCTGTTATCCTCAAACTCAACAAAGCCATAGCTATGGGGGGAGAAACAAGATTTGCAATTTCACCAAAAGACATTATTTCGAGAGCAGTGCTTTCGTTAACTTCAGAATTGACCTGCTAGCTTAGCAGTGTAGCAAATACAACGACGCCATGTTTGACATGTGTACAGAAAAAAAAAATCGGAGAAAATTCACGTTACATTTTAAATCGAGCATTAGTTTAAACGCTGACGCGAACCATCGTGGGAGATAAAACAGCAAATGAACATGTGCAGTTCACACGTTTTCACTGTTCTTCTCTGCAGGGGAGGCCGTAGACATGGACAGTTGTTAGCGTTAGCCTGGTAACATGCGCGATACCGATATCAACAGAACTTACCCGTTTTTCATATCGACTTCCAGTAGTTTACCATACCCGCTAAAGAACCTCTTAATGTCTTTATCACGGACATGATAGCTTAGTCGGCCTATGTAAACACGAGGCATTTTTACTTGTTTTCTTTACTGAACTTGTTCTCGACGGTTCCACCGAGAAGCTACAAGCTACTGCAGCTAGCTTCTTCTCTGATGGGGCGTTCACTTAGTTCTAAAAACAGCCAATCAACGACAAGATAAGTTACTTCCGGTTCCTGTACTGTAGTTCTTACTTCCTGTTATTTTATTTTATTTTATTTTATTTTATTTTATTTTATTTTATTTTATTTTATTTTATTTTATTTTATTTTATTTTATTTTATTTTATCAAGACAAGTTGCAACAATACAACATGAATAATTTGAAACAAACCGTCGTTTGTAAATACATATATGGCTTAGAACCATTGACTGTATGTAAGAACTATAAAGTATTTTTACAGTCAATGCTTAGAACACAGCAGTAAGCAAACAACAAAAACATTGAAAGAAAAAGGTCACCAGAGGAAATATAATCAGGGTTTTTTTTTTTGTTTTTCACATTAAAATAAATGTGCAAAGCAAAATCTATTATCTTGTTCGGAAAATTGTGTGAGAAATTCAAATGCAAAATTTGGAAAATATTATTACATTATTAATAACAAATTATGCATTTGTTTTCTGTTTGTAGACCAAATCTACTAAAGCTTGGACATTTAAAAAGTGATTTGAACATTTAAAGAGGTCCTGTTCTTTCTTATAATTTTTCATGAATTCTACACCAAGCTCTCTCTCACCTGGAGAAGCCCGGCAGCACTGTGAGAATCATGCTCTTTGATTTTTCCAGTGCTTTCAACACTGTCAAGCCGGCGATCCTGAAGGACAAACTGGAGGACACAGGGGTGGACCATCTGCTGTCAGGATGGATCCAGGACTACCTCACAAACCGACCCCAGTTTGTGAGAGCCCGGAACTGTGTGTCAGACCTGGTCACCTGCAGCACAGGTGTCCCTCAGGGAACTGTCCTTTCCCCCTTCCTCTTCACCCTCTGCACGGGTGACTTCAGACACAACACGGACGGCTGCGTGCTGCAGAAGTTCTCTGACGACACTGCCATCGTCGGTCTCATCAGGGACGACAACGACGTGGAGTACAGAGAACTGACGCAGAACTTTGTGGACTGGTGTCAGCTGAACCACCTCCTGATCAACGCGGGGAAAACCAAGGAGATGGTGGTAGACTTCCGCAAGCACTCTGCTACCCCTCCACCGGTGAACATCCAGGGAATGGACATTGAGCAGGTGGATTCCTACAAGTACCTGGGTGTTCACCTCAACAACAAACTGGACTGGACTCACAACACAGACGCACTGTACAGGAAGGGCCAGAGCAGGCTCTACCTCCTGAGGAGACTGCGGTCCTTTGGAGTGAGAGGGCCACTCCTGAAGACCTTCTACGACTCGGTGGTGTCCTCAGTCATCCTGTACGGTGTGGTCTGCTGGAACAGCAGCATCACAGAGAGGGAGAGGAAGAAGCTGGACAGAGTCATCAGGAAGTCCAGCTCTGTCGTGGGCTGCTCTCTGGACTCAGTGCGGGAGGTGGGTGACAGGAGGGTCGTGCAGAGACTGACTTCAATGCTGGACAATGAGTCCCATCCCATGCAGGAGACTCTGCCTGCCCCGGAGAGCAGCTTCAGTGGCAGGCTGCTCCACCCTTGGTGTGTGAAGGAGAGATTCAGGAGATCTTTCCTTCCTGCGGCTGTCAGACTATACAACCGACAATTCTGATCACCATGTGCAATATCTGTAACTCTGTAACAACAATATTTATTACCCCTAATTACTGAACCACTTGACTGTGCAATAGCTGTATATACCTGTACATACCTACCTACACTAAACTGTGCAATAACTGTCAATATGCCATATATCACTGATTATTCTTTGTATATTCATTGTCATAGCTCTTTATAATGTATATATATATATATTTTTTTTATCCTGTATCTCTATCTATCTCTGTACCTGCACCGTTGCATATTGCAATTTCCCCACTGTGGGACAATTAAAGGTTTTCTTATCTTATCTTATCTTAATAATTGATCATTAATTATGTGCTTTGTAACATATTTTCCGGTTGATGGTATCCACACATAGGATTTCTTGCTTTAAACCTATTGCCACCAATTAGAAGTATCTAATGGCTGCAAACAACTGGATAGAACACAAACTACTTTTTCCCCAGTGATTCAACCATCTGGTTCTTGTCAGATTTTTTTTTTATGTGAATTTGACTTTTCAAAGTTCTGATAAACTTCCTGAATTCTAAAATAATTTACAGATACAAATCATTGGTCCTAATTATGTTTTATTATGTTCAACAAGAGAGTTGTTCAGGGGAAGAAAGTCCGATTTTAAACCAAGCTGGATGCACAAAAACAGCTGGTGAGCTATTTATTAGACAAAAATTATTAAATTATAAACTTTTTCCAGTGAATTAAGACTTGAAACATTCAGTTGGAAAATCTAGCATATATGTGGATTTCAAAAAACGTGTACTATTCCTTATTAAATGTAGTTCAGACAATACTAGTATATCACAGCTAAAAATCTAAACCTGAACAATGTATGTATCTTGAATGGATATTTTTTCCCTTTGAGGTCCAGTCATGTGAACTAATCATTTATTTCTAGCCTCTAACCAGAATTGTGAGGATTCCTCATCAAGTAATTTATCATATTTGATATCAGAGCATTAAAGAGAAAAAAAAATATCTCAATGATAAAAAAGGCACATTTTAAATTCCAAAATAACATTTTAAGCCTTTTACTGATTGAAATTTGAATGGAAAGCTCAGGTATGTTTTCTTTTTAATATAAACCACAGGATGTTTTTTTGTATCTAAAAAGCCATTATATCCCCATTACAACAATACCTCTCCCTAAACACACATTTAAAGTCGTTATAAAATGCACCTGATGCACCAAAAGTTAAATTTTCTACATTTACATTACTTTTCATTTTAATTTTTATTCCACTAGGATTCTGGACAGCATCTGAAGCCCAGCTAGACGGACAAAACTGCATCTACTCACCCTTTCGATAAGTTTCCACCCAAGTCTCTTTTTCCTTTTCACCTCTTCAACCTACACGGTAATACCCAAAATGTTCCTCCCCCAAATCGCATGTTATCCATTTCCACCCACGGCTTGATTAGTGGATGGAATTTCAAATGTGAAAATAACACATTTTCATTGATGCAGATTATTTTTAAATGAATAGGTAAAAATGTAAAAGTAAGATATTTTGAATCACAAATAATTAAAAATGTGGTGGGCTGAAAATGAGTCTTAACTAGCACACAACACTGGGTGAAGGTTTGTATGTTACCAAGCACCAGGAAAAAAAAAAAAAAGTACTTTCACTTGAAAATACTCAGAAGGCCACAAGAAACAGAACTGCAGATTAAACCCTGAATTCCTCCTATAAGTTTTAAAAAGATTGTTTGCTGCAGTAAATGGAGAAGGTAGAGCAAGAGAACATTTTATTTATGTAAAAACAAAGTTTTAAAACAAGTTCAAACCATTTTTTTTGCCATTACTGTCAAACACAGATTTTTGAGTCAATTTAGATGGTGAAAAAACTGCCTTTTCCCAATAGTAGCCAGGTGAGGCTCTAGAAACCCCGAGACCCTGAAAGGGATGAAGCAGATTTAGAAAATGGATGGGTGAATAAACTGATGCATTTTTTTTTAACCTAATGAAGAATAGCTTGCATCAGAATAATTTGTCTCTCTTCAGAACACCCCCTGCCCTCAATGCTTTTATCTATTAAACTGCCTTCAAGTGAAAAAAAAATAATAATTCGGAAAACATTGATTTTTTTCCCCCAAGTTGTTCTAATAAAATCAGTTTACTTTCTTTAAAAATCAGCAATGCTACAAGAGTAGTCAAAAAGTACACAGCACATTACAAGTTCTTTCTGAACACAGCCACTCCATGCAGGTTTATCATCAAGTCTCCACCTCAGCAGAAGTCTTGTAAGGTGGTGCACTTCACTGAAAGCTGTAAAACTGAGTCTGTCAGTAGAACAACTGAACTGCAGCTTGGGAGACTTGGAATTATTCAACAATGATTAAAAATCTTGTTTTCATTTATCGAAGTAACAGAGCTCTGTCATGTCAGTAAATGAACAAAACTGGACTAACTCTGTGGTAAAATGTTCTTTTTTTCAGAAATGTTTGTCTTTTGTGTGAAGTGGGAGAAGAACGAAAGGATTCAAAATGGGTTATTCAGGTTTTTCTTGAAGAAAACAAGAATCACAGCAAATGAGGAAATTTGAGTCCATCAGCCAAACAAAAAAAAAAAAAAACAGAATGCGTTCAATCTAAATGAATGTGGCAAACATCATCTGCTTATGCTGCCTTTACCCAAACTGGTTTAGATACATTCTCTCTCCACACGATGCCTGGTCCAGCAATGACAACTAAAGCCAAACTCTCCCACAGTTCGATTCAGAGAGTCTTTTTAGTAAATCAAGGAGGGCATTCGCCCCCCCTCAGCTTCGGAAATTCTTCAAAGAAAAAAAGAAGCCAAGAGAGGACGGGGAGCCCGGTATCGATGGCCTTCAGTTGGCTTTGGCGCGGAGCTGTGCTCTCTTGCTAGTCACAGCCTGGAAGCCGGCCTTGATGCTAGCCACGGAGCAGCGGGAGTGGCACGTCTCGCACTGCAGGAAATAAAGACGAGTGTCCTTCTGCAAGATGGTGTCTGGAGAGCGGCAGGTGTGACATGTCACATATTCCTCTGCAGAAATGAGAAAACATGTATTTGTTATTTAATGTACAAAGAAAGTGATTTTTAATTTAGGTAATGTTGGAAACTCACAACAAGACCTAAATTTAGTCAATTTCCTGATTTATAAACAGCAAAATGCTTAGCCACCAATCACACACTGCAGCAGCTAATCACATGTATTTCCCTATCAGTAACTCAAATTGCTCATGCTTTTACATTCTGTGACACCTAAATAACACGCGCTATATGACAGACCGCAGCTTATTGACTGTTTATGCAATCACCGCTAAGTGGGTTAATTCTGAAAGGTTTTTGTAACTATAGGCAGTCACTGATATGCAACACATTACTAACGTTAACTAATGCATAGCTGCACAAAGTCACTTTTCTCCACAGCAGTATTATCTAATGCACGTTGAGTGTGAGAACAGGCAGTGACATATCCCCAAATGCCACAGAGCGGTGACCCAAATGCAAGTTCTTCAGCAAATTCTGCAGGTGGCCACATGGCGGCATTTGGGAGGAGTCAGTGGCTTTTATTTGTTTGTTTGTTTAAAACGTCGCATTATGGCCATAAAAGTTAACATTTTACAGCAACTTGACAATTTTTCTCTAAAAGTTGACATTGATCAAAAAACAAACAAAAAAAACTTGGAAGATTCTGCCGATGCCTCCCCATTTGTGATTGTAACATAAAGTGTAGCATATCAGCCCGCTTTTCTCCACTTCAGATTCCACTGGAATTATATTACCTTCGTAAATGGTTGAAGAATTACAACAGTTGAAAGATAATTAACACTGGAGCTAAAGCTCTGGTGTAAAAGGGTTAAGTCAGCTGTAATGAAATATAAACTTCATACTTACTGATGTATCTTCTTAACACATTTTCAATTTGTTTCTGTTGAAATCTGCCTTTGATCACCAGCTGATTATTTCCATCTATAGAGCCACTGTTTATAGACAAAAACAAAATATTGTTTTAAGAAAACTGACATAAAACATGGTTTGTATTAAAAAAAAAAAAAGTATACTAAGTTTATGCTTTCAGGATACCTTGTTCCCAGCTCAGCCAGCAGAAAAGCGAGGAGATGTTTAGGCTGACGATGCAACCTGTGTTAAACAAGTAACACGCCAGTTTTAGTCAAATTAAAAAAAAAAAAAAGGTGAGCAAAAAACAGTAAAGAAGGAGGCTAACAGTTTGCAGATGTCTGTGAAGTTGACAAAAGAGGTTTTTTTGGTTCCCACTCGGACCACTTGAGGAGGCTTCATCACAAACTTCCTCTTCTCTCCAGCCACCATGTCTGGGTTCTTCTCTCTCATGATGTTGAAGACTCTGTTTAAGAGCTGAAAGAGACACGAGTTTGAGAATCTAGTTAAAAACAGGGTAAGATCATACAGTGAACAGTGATTGTGAAATTCGTTTTTTTTTTTTAGATTTTAAGTGGTTTGATGTCATTATATTGTCCACTTGAGGGTATGAATAACAAGATTTGCAGAACATATCTGTTTATTCTGGATAAATGTTACCTCATCATAAGTGTAATCCCTTTCTGAGCCAGCCCAGGCAGGTCCTGAAGAGGAACTGAAAGAAATCCCATCGCTGATCTTGCCCTCATCATCATCCAGTGCTGCGGACAAAATCAAAATCACAAACTGCTTCTTTTTGTTCATGTGACCAACAACAGGAATTGATTTCTACCTTCATCGTTTTCCAAAAGCTCTCTGCCGCCTTCATCCATATCGGGTTTCTTTGGCTTCTTCTTTTTTGTTGGAAGTACCAAATCCATGTCGTCCTCTTGCGGTTTTGTTTGCTCGCCTTCAATTTGCAATTCCTGGTTTTTACGATTGACCAGGAACAAAGAGAGGAACATGTATTTATATAGAATAAAAAACCCTTAAGAAGATGGTACTGGTTGGAGAAAAAGAAAACTCGAGGTTTAGAAGTAACTCACCTTCAATCCTTCTTCTAAATCATTAAAATTCTTTTTAGGTTTCTTCTTCTTTTTCTTCTGGTTGGTAAAGTTCAGGTCAGTAACATCATCCGATGGCTCTAGAAGAAATTTAACTGATGTCAAGTAAGTACTGTGCATTGAACATCTCGATAACAATTCATAAAAGTGAAGTCTAGTTTGAAAAAAATCATTCTTCTAACCTTTCTTTCTGCTTTCATCTTCATCTATATCCACTTCTTTATCCTCTCCAACCTCTGGGTCGACCTCCTTTGCTTCCCCCTCTTTGGCCTCTTCTCCTCCAGCGCCCTCTCCACCTTCCTCATCCACCATGAAAGGCTTCTTCTTCTTCTTTTTCTTCTTGGTCATGTTTGGATCAAAAATCATCTGCAAATGAGAGGAGAGGGGAAAAAACAGGACACAGTCATTATGCTTACATGACATACGAACTGATATAGCTTTACATTTACATGCAGAGCAGCTGCATAAAATTACTGAACATGGATGTTTCCGGGTTAAATCAGGATTATTTTTCCAACTACTTGACTTCCTATATAATATTGCAGACTAAGTGAGTTTCCTCCTGTCATCAATAAGAATGTCGATTATTGGTTTATATCATGGCAGAACAATTGTAGTAACTTTGTTATCTAAATTAGTTTATTAACTTATTCAAAACGCAAAACGGATACAATTCAATTAGTTATGTCATCACTCTGTTCCTCAAAGAACAGTCGGGGTAGCTTGGACTTGCTAACAAGAGTGACTGGCGGTTAGCCTCGCGCGTTTCACTAACTAGCTAACATTATTATTATTATTTTCTTTTTCAGTTAGCTAGTCCCTTCGACGGTTACGGTTCCAGAAGTACGAATACATTAAATATTTATCAGAAAGCGATTAACTTGGCGTTTCCTTGTTTAATTCGTATGTGTGGGCCGCGGTTAGCCCGGCTGCAACCATGTGAGAGCTGCCGCTGCCAGGGTGGGGGGACCGTGTGGAGCCAGGCCCAACCTCAACACCAATCTGCTCCTGAAGTTCAGCGAACCGCGTCCCAAAAGTCACGGCAGTGACAGCGAATAATGGTTGGTAATCAAAAACGACTCACCTCGTCTCCTGACATGTTTGCAGACTGAAAAAGATACAAGTCGGAGAACTATTTATCCTTCGACCAGCCTCAGATCTCCGCGTAAAATTTCTTGCATCAGCGATGGACCACAGTGCGCAAGCGCAAAGAGGAGGTATTTCGACGTCTTTCCTTTGCGACGGCACATGGCAGACGTCATCCAACAAAAACTACAAAAAAGAGGAAAAAAACTTCATCATAATAAAAAATGAATGAAAACTGGATTTTGATAACCGTACTTACATCTGTGAATATACAAATTAGTCAAAAAAAATTAAATTATGAAGATGATCTTTCAGATCGGTTTTATCATCTTACAGATTAACCTCAAGAATATGTATCAATATTTGATGCAACAGCAACCAAACTCATGCAACTTTTAAAAATAAATGATACTACTGATTCATCAGTCAAACTGAATCATTTTGGTTTGATAACTTAAATTCTCATCGATATTTCTAAACATGTGAGTATATATATACATATATATATATATATATATATTTCAATTTGGCATCAAAGCTTCACCTGAAGAATATGAAACAGTTGATGTAATACCAAACTGATGCAACTTTTTAGAGGAAATGACAATACAGTTCCATTAGTCAGACTATCTTCTTTGATGATGTGGATTCATGTATTTGTATAGGTTACAATAAAAACACACAAGAAATCCTTTATATAATAGAACCTTACCCACAACTAGATTTTATTCCATTCAAAATTGAGGTGTATAAACTGAGATAAAATCTAGCTTTTTAAATACTTTTGAGGTGACAAAATAAAGGAAGTGTAATAAAAAAAAAAACATGTTATATGTTCTATAAAATATTTTTGGGCAAATTTGTTCTGGAAATGGATTTGTCGTGTACATTTCATGGATCACACAAGGAGACAACTATAAGACATTAATTGTTTGTGGTTATTGAACAGTTGATTTACCAAAAAATATATTTATCCAACTAATTATAAAAAAAGTGATTTTTTTTCTGTCCAAAATTTCGTATTCCAGCTTCACTTGAAGTGTGTGCAACTGTATCTATAATGTAACACCAACTAAACTGTTGCAATTTTTTAGGAGAAATAATAATGCAGATTAGTTTGACCTGAGTCATTCCCCGAGAATAACTCAGGTCAGACTTAAAAATGTTGTCATTTGCTACCGAATGCTTTATTTTTAAGTTAAGTAATTAAGGATATGTTAAACTACTGGAAAAAAGCCATAAGATGTCTTTGATTTTTTTAAATTATGAAGATGATCTTTCAGATCGGTTTTATCATCTTACAGATTAACCTCAAGAATATGTATCAAAATTTGATGCAACAGCAACCAAACTGATGCAACTTTTAAAAATAAATGATACTACTGATTCATTAGTCAAACTGAATCATTTTGGTTTGATAACTTAAATTCTCATCGATATTTCTAAACATGTGAGTATATATATATTTTTCAATTTGGCATCAAAGCTTCACCCGAAGAATGTGAAACAGTTGATGTAATACCAAACTGATGCAACTTTTTAGAGGAAATGACAATACAGTTCCATTAGTCAGACTATCTTCTTTGATGATGTGGATTCATGTATTTGTATAGGTTACAATAAAAACACACAAGAAATCCTTTATATAATAGAACCTTACCCACAACTTGATTTTATTCCATTCAAAATTGAGGTGTATAAACTGAGATAAAATCTAGCTTTTTAAATACTTTTGAGGTGACAAAATAAAGGAAGTGTAATAAAAAAAAAAACATGTTATATGTTCTATAAAATATTTTTGGGCAAATTTGTTCTGGAAATGGATTTGTCGTGTACATTTCATGGATCACACAAGGAGACAACTATAAGACATTAATTGTTTGTGGTTATTGAACAGTTGATTTACCAAAATATATATTTATCCAACTAGTTATTAAAAAAAAGTGATTTTTTTTTCTCTTCTCTTTACTTTACATTTCATGGATCACACAAGGAGACAACTTGTTAATTGTTAGTGAATTGTATATAAATATATTTTGGAATGATGTTGAAAATTATATTAGTTATAACACTTGAAAAACAACCAAGCTTAATTTTGTGTTGTTATAATGATGACATGGATTGTAACTTTATTTTATAACACAAATGATTTGGTTTTGGGGGAAATGTTATCTTCAGAAAAGGAAATGTTCAAACCCCACACATAATTTTGAACACTTTTGAATGACTTGATGCAGTATGGTGAAATAATCAAACAAATTAAAACACAAAAAAAGACAATTTCCACAGATGTAATTTTTGAAAAGATAAATTTTTAGGGGTTTAGTGATTCATTTCGACTTTTTGTGGCTGACAATTCGATTCATAGTCAATATTGGATAAAAAAATTTAACCAGTGTGAATCACAAATAAATATCTGGTACTGAACAGTACAGTTTTCCAGATTCCTTGTATTTCTTGCAAGTTCATTTAGGTGAATATTAAATCTGTGTACAAACAAGAACAAGTTGAGTCCACTGTTGTTTTTCCACACAAAAATGATACAAACTGAACATTATTAGATGATTCTACCACACAGTATGGTCACAGCTTTGTAATCTTTATTATTTCCACACATTGGACTGTAATGATGGGTTGATCATTTTTCTGTGTGTCGTCTGCTGTGATGGTACTTGGTCGTTTTTACTTTATAGTAAAATTAACCTACCACGTCTCAATACAAATAGTATTTTCCAACATCAATTTGATAACTGATTTATCTCATTCTGAAACCATTTGTAAAAATTGTATGGGTCGATTCTGCCTCAGATAGATCGATCTGGTTGGATCATAGGAATAGAAATTGATTCATCGGTAAATCGATTTATTGTTACTCCCACAATATATATTTTTTGTATAAAAGCTGAAGCTCATTGTTGTTATTTTTTGTTGTTTGCTTTCTTATGTGATGTTCCTGTACTTTGGCTGTATACATCTATATTTTTTTCTTCTTTTTGTCATATCCCTAGGCATTCACGCTTTGGTCATACACGTTTTTTTTAATTAACATTTAATTTAAAAAAATGGCGCTGAGCTAATTGTCTTCCTTAGAACTCAAATATTTGGAATCAAGTTTATAAAGTGCCTTCTGAATGTTTTACAACTAATTCAACAAGTAAATAAAAAGTGTTGGCTCTTATTCAAATAACAAACTAAATCTATTTATCATATTTGATTTGTGCTTCTATAACGTGTAGTACGTCATGAGCTTTTAACATTTTTGGTTCTAAGAAGACTTGTAAAACTTACTTGTTTCTTTTTTATGTTTTCCTAAATGATGCTTAAAAGAATGTTTTTTAAACACTTGGAGGGATGTACAAACAGTTTTAGGCTGGATTTATGTAAAAAAATATACCTTCTTTTGTCAGACACCACCCTGTAACTTTTGTCCATATATGTGGAAGTTTTACAAACTATTAAACCAGAAAATATCTGCAGGGATTCTGTTAAACACTACTGTTTTATCTAAGAAATATACCATATACAATTTGTGCTTAAGAATTATATGTGAAACTTCAAGTAGAATGTATGAATTCGATATTTTTAAAACCAAATGTGCCTAAAAAGCCGGTTGAACTGAACACTTAGAAATTGATAAGCATTTCCCAACTTAATCTTCATCTGAAAAATATTTTTCATTAGTAATTCATAGCAAAATTAAACTGATTGCAGAAAAAAATGACATAAAACTTCAACTATGGTAAAAGAAGTGGAAACATTTTAATGATTTGCAAATAATATTATCATCTGGATAAAGTTAAGAAAGGCAAACATGCTTGTCTGTATGTCTGCATTCTGCTTTTTTTTCCTATGTAAAAAACAGACATCATGACATTGAAAAACCAAACGAGTCAACTCCTTTAACACCAAAATGCAAACATTAGAGTGACAGAGCTTTCATGAATCACAATTTTCCTCTGGATAGTTAATAAGGTGTGATGTTGTTTATTATTATTATTACTTTGTCAAACAATATACAATTTTCAAATGAAACCCCTAAGAAAGGGACTGAGACAAAGTAGGATAAAGGGGTTAAACATCATTCTGTCTAGCCGTGCGATGTGATTTGTATTGTGACTTCTCATTCTTGCATGCTTCACACTACCCTCACCTGACCCTCTCAATGGCAGCAGAATTACTGTACATAAAAAATACACATTTGGGATATTTACACCAAATTACAAATACAGTTGGTGAGAATGCCTTTTTGAAGAGAAGTGGATGAAGTTGTGGAAAGAAGCGAAGCAGAGAGCAACACAGCTGTAGATATTCTTCACCCCATGCATCCTTCCTTTATGCTGAGTTTTTTCCCCCCTTAAACCGTACAGCAACTTTAATATCGCAATTAGAAAGGTTCTGGTAATATTTTCCACTCTTTCCTTCATCCTCCAGTCATGTTTTCGACATCACGTCTCAGCATAGAGCCCAAGCCTTTTGAATCCTGCTGCCGCGGTTCTGCACGGTACATATAAATCATAACTTTTTAAATAAGATATTTTAGGTTTGAAGGCAAAACAAAAACAAACTAGGTGGCTTTTAAAAGGTACACCAACGGAGTTGAAACAAACCGACCTCGCCTGGCTTGTGTGCTCTGAGCGACCACCAGCCTAGACTTGAATAAGGGACGAGAAAAGGAGGACTACAGCATTGTTGCTTATTTGTAGTGTTACATGAAGTACACAGCAAACTCTCCTCAGACACAAAAACACTTAACATCTTATCAGTCCAAATATTTCCAACAACTGCTTCTTCTTCTTCTTTCTCCAATGCCGGTACACTGTAGTTACATAGCTTCCATTGCCCAGCGCTGCAGGTCCTCCATGTCATCCTCGTCTTCTTCTTTCCTGGCTGTGATGGAAGATGAAAGGAGAGGGTTAGGAAGTTCTCTCAGCCTCACAAGGTGCTTGCATCTGTTCATCTAAAACCTCGAGCTCTTGCAATGACTAAGCACGTCTGAGTGATTCACTTGAAACATCAGAAAGCAATTACAGAGGCGCCGGCAAGCACATCATCGTGTCTGGTTTCACCAGATCCTTCAGTCTCTCCAGATGTGGTGTATTTTGGCAATTTCACGGCTGTTTACGACGTTACTTACGTCTGTCTGTGTATCAGTTTAAGCATTAACCCAAGAAGGAAGAAAAAAAAAAAAAGTGGAGGATTTTCCTATTTTTGTCTCGATAAAAATAAGAGAAACATCATAAGAACACGGAGCTGGAGCGATCACACGCACTACAACGGCACCCGTGGCGGCTCTCAGTCTGCCAGCAGTGCTCACTTCCTCTGCTGGAGCCTGGGCACCGGAGCTTATTTATTTTTTACCTACTAATCTCGTGACGGAAAATATCACATGCCCAAAGCTGAGTCCCTGATTGGTTGACGTACTGTACCACGACTGACGCCAAAATTGCGTCATAGGACCTCAGATCACGTCTGTACATTGACTTAACATTGAAATTTAACAACTCGCCATACTGGCTGCATCCCTTGTGAACGCACCTTAACTGTCCTAAAAACAGCACCACTAAATCCCTATAATCATACAGACTTTTTAAATTTCCTCTAAATAGTTTTAAATTAGAAACCCAACTTTTTTTTCCCAAAAACGAACTCAATTTGAAAGGTAAGTTATTTTTTGTCTTTTACCAGGTCTGGAAGGTAATGAAGTTGAAGGCACGTTGGGGAGAGGGACGTTCTCCGGTCCTCCGATCTTCAGAAGACTTGCGTCCAGGTCTTCCTGTTCCAGCTCATCCAGCTCTGCCAACAGCTCGTCCTGAGAGAGAACGCGGTCAACACCAAACAACACAAACCACCACAAAGAAATGGCTACAAATACTTCCTATAAAAGATGCACCATTTATTGTTTTTTTATTGTTCAATACTGAGCTATAATACAAAAAGATGGATAGATTAGTATAACAAAGACTTATTCTGTTCTGTTCTATTCTATTCTATGTCCAATTTCTCTCCCTAATCCCCAACTACTAATAAACTATATAGTGCAGGACTATCTATTGACTTTTAAAGCAATTCAGATACCATGCTCACTAGTTTTTTTCTTTTTTATTAAACAGCAAATATGATGTCACTGGTTTCACAAAGGGAAAATTCTAACCAATACGAGCATTTTACGATGTCTGTTTATGATGGACGCCACTTTGTTCTGATAATTAAAACATTGATGGTTTATTTAAAAAAAATACATTTTCTGCAATAACTGTTCTAAACACAATGCATTGTGGTCTATATTCACCAATCTAGTGAGCATTGATGCACACTGTTTTTGCAGACCTCTGGGTAATTTATTGGAGAATTGATTTTAGAAATGTAGGTTATGTCCCAATTCTTTCACTACTCACTATTTAGTGCGTTTACCGTTTTGTAGTGCTGTCCGAATCTACAATTCCAAAATCGAGTGACCTAGATATTTCCCAGAATTCTTTGCGAAAAGCAACAATGCATTGATGCCCTCTATATTGGCAAACTTAGACCACAATGCATTGTGTTTGAATTTTTTGTGTGAAAAAAATGTATTTATGTGTAATTTTTCAATAAACCATCAATGTTTCGGACATAGCCCTGGATTCGGACAGCACTACAAATGAAGTGAGTAGTGAAGGAATTCTGACATAGCCTGAATCTCATCAATTGTGGTTAATCTAACTCGTGGAGAAGAAACCTCCAAATCAGACCCAACCCTGGTCCTCAAAATCAACCACCCTGCTTGTTTTGTAGCTCCCCAAGTCCTCTACATTCTGATTGGCTTAAAACACCTGACCCAGGTAATTGGTAGCGAGCAGAGCGGAGAGAGCTGGGAAACAGGCAGGGTGGTAGATCCTGAAGATCAGAGTTGGACAGAACTGCTCCACAGCATGTCTGGTTTGACAGTTAAAGACTAAAGGCAGTCAAAGGAGGATAAAGTGAGTGCAGCCTGGTAAGGAACAAAACATGGCAAATACTTCTAATAAGTCAGCCAGAAAATCTTGTGAAAATCACAACTGATGCCACACACATCACAACTGAAAATATTTTTTAAAAAGCTACACTAAATAACTTAAGATTTTTCCGTGCA
Source organism: Oryzias melastigma (assembly GCF_002922805.2). Taxonomy (NCBI): domain Eukaryota; kingdom Metazoa; phylum Chordata; class Actinopteri; order Beloniformes; family Adrianichthyidae; genus Oryzias; species Oryzias melastigma. The sequence goes on from NC_050518.1 coordinate 3,411,618, forward strand.
TCCTAATTTAATTTTTGATAGTGTCTAAGAAATACAGTTTAAAGCAGGTATCAGTAACAAAGCAGTAAAGACTCAACAGAAACAGAAAGAAAAGCCTCACTCACCTCATCAAACTCCTCTCCAAAACCTACAGGTTTAGAGATGGCGTCAGAGATCTCCTGAGCCAGCTCCTGCTGCTCTGTAATGTCCTGCATCAGGTCATCAACTTTGTCGATGTCCCTGAAATTATAACACGAGGAGCACAAGTCATTCCTACGTTTTCTAACCAATGGGTGTGGCCCAAATGTCAACAGAACTTTCTTATAGTCTGGATTGCAGTTCAGTCTGTCAGGTTCTTGAACAGCGCTGCTCCTTACATGTTTTCATGTGCAGACTTCATGGCCTTGGCAGCAAAGCCCATGTTTTTGAGCACTTCTGTGTTTGTGTTGGCGTTCTCCAGAGCCTCCCTCTGGAACTCGATGGTGGAGAGCGTGCCGTCGATCTGGGCGAGCTGCTTTTCGTACCGCTTCTTTCTTTTCAAAGCCTGAAGAGCCGCTAAAGAAAAAGAAAATATTCAGTGATTCACAAAAATAAAAAAGCTTACTTTAGTGTAACTCAGGGACAATCAAACTACTCACATAGGCTTTATATTTGTATGATTAATAATTAAGCTGATCTCAAATCACAATGGATAATTTCTATAGGTGTAACGATTAATTCACTTATAAATATTCCTATGATCCAACCAGATCGATCTGTCTGAGGGAAATTGTTAATCGAATCAACTCATACCATTATAAAATTGCTAAATACATAGATCAATTATATCAATATTAGAAAGAATGTGACAATTTGCATGTCATTTTCTAAATATGTATTTTTTTTTCCTGGGGACATGAACCCAAAAGAGGGGTTTGGCTAGGATTAAACCACCAAAAGGTTCCTGAGTGCAGCTGTGTCTGCAGCTCACCACTCCCCTAGGGGATGGGTCAAATGTGGAGAGCAAATTTTACATACCTAGGTCCGTGACAACTAATGGGACTTCAACTACGTGTGGCCAACAAAAAAATTCAGTGTTGGACGCACTTAAAAAAGGTACAGGATATGCAGCAATGTGCACATATTATGTGTGGCCAAGATAAATTTGCATCGGTTTAAAAATCCTGAAAATTAATATAATAGACAAAAAAATGTTAATATGTTACTACATAAATAATGCAATAACAAAAAAAACACTGCAGTGTCTTGTAAAAAGTCAAATGATTTATCATTTAACTTTGAATTTCTACTGTAATCTATTTTCACGGGTAGGAAAATGATCTTTTTATAACCTTGCAGTCATTTTAAAATTAGAATTAAGCCTAAATTATAATACCCACATTAAAAAGAGAGTAACTAAAATAAAAACTTAGATGTTTCTTCTTTGGACTGCAGGACTAGTTTAAGTTAATGAGTTATAGATGTTCAATCAGTGGAGAGTAACGTGATCTTAAATCTTGTAGTTCCAATTTTTCATGATCTAAGCTGCAGAAAAAAACAGAGTTTCTAGTGAATCTGTATCAAATAATAACACTTAACTGGACATGACAAAGGGAAAAAACTGCAGTGCCATCAGGGGGGAAATTCATGCTGTTAAATTAGTGGAATAAATGCAGATTTTTTTAGGAGTGAGAAAAGGTTTAAATAGTTTTGAATAGGTTTATTTAAATAAAATAAACAGTGGGGCTTTTCAATGCTTATAGACCAAATATTTATTACTTTTAATGTGCAAAACCCCATCACAACTAAAGAAAACATTGATCCTGACTGGAAAAAAGGCTTCAGTTTTTACCAGCATCCTCAGATTAAAACAAATAGTAAAAGAAATGTCATTTTGGCAACATTAAAAGGAGCTTAAATGATTTTGTTTTTTAAATATGTGAAATAATGCAAAAATCAAAGCTGATCATGGAATAGTTTTTCTTTTTGGAAGTCCAAGTAAAGATGGGAACACCTCAGCAACTAACGGAGGAAAACCCATTACGCAATCCATGATATCATAAGGTGAGTCGATACAGTTGTTAGTGTTTTATCACCACCTTGTTGAAGCTGCGCCACACCTAACCCATTATGATTTTCACAAAAATCAGACGACAAAAGTACAATTAAGGCCGCAAAAATGATTAACAATCACAAAAAATATGTCCATTAATCGATGCCGTAACACTTTATTTCCGAGTAGGAGGACAGGAATGACAACAGTTTCCAACAACTTAGCCAAACAAGCTAACGTGCTAACACCGAGCTTTTGCTGTTTGACGTGACATTCCCAAAGAAAGTCGGAAGACTAAATGAAAACCGCGACTTGATGTCTCACCTCTCTTGTTTTTCGTTCCATTTTTCTTGGCAATTTGTAGTTCCTGGTCAATCTTTTTCTCTAAAAACTCTTGTTTCTTCGTTAGCATCTCCTCCGTCTCTCGGAGTTTCTGGATCGCCTCTTGCGGACTGGGTCCCTTTCCTCCTTTACCTCCTCCACCAAATATCTTACCAAACAATGACATTTCTAAGATATTAAAACTACCCTTTAATATAGAAGTATCCAACAAAACTAAAGCAAATTGGTTAGTTTATCCTAATAAATTCTATCTTCAGTCTAGGCTAGTCCTTGCCCTCCGGATTGTTGATGTTTCTCTACTTCCTAGATTAGGCCCAATGACGTATCCAGGAGGATGGGAGTGGGCGTTCCTCCAAAAGTAGCGCCCTTTGTCGCCACCTGCTGGAAGACTGAAATAACTACATCAATTCGACAAAATCGAATTTGACAATAAAATAAAAATGTTTTATAAGCAAACATTAAAAATTAGCATTAAAAATTCTTGTAAAACCTTAAAATTATATGTATGAAGTAATAAACAAATTAAATTCATATATACATTGATTAGGAAATGGATTTTCATTGAACTGTAACTTTAAATCATTAAAAAAAAAAAAAAAAAATTGTGATATTGCCTAATCAAGCCAAACTCCTTTGGGGCCATGTCTGGGTCTCCAAATACACATTTAGCCTAAAAAGAAATTCAGAGAACTTGTTTGTGGGGTTCATATAACTTTAATTATGTTGCTACATGATCCATGGTTGTTCAGTTACGTTCTTTATTTAATACAGTATGTTAATAACTTTGACAGCATGGAGTATTTTCATTTTACATACAAAAGAGTATCCAATAAGTGGGATAATTTGGGTGTGACTGTATGTGTAATCTGAAGCACCTTTTGCTATTTTTTTCCTTTCATGTGGTGTAAGCACAGTTCAGCTGTCATCATCTCCGCCTTCAAGCTCTTTCAGAAAAAAACAAATATCCAAATTTGTTGTGTGGATGATTCAAGAGATGGAAAAAATAAGACAAAAGTCTTTCTGTAGGAAATAAAATACACTTATGTGATGAACCAAACTGGAGACGGTCCCTCTTAAGACAGTTTGTTTAAATAATTAACTCACAAACAGAAAAAGTCATTAAAAAATGCAGCCATACTTGAAGACGGCAGATTGGATGATTGAATAAGATGCTCTAAATGATAAAGAATTGCTTTTATGTACAGAAAAGATGATCAAGAGAATAGAAAACAGAACAAATTAATCTTCAAATTATTTACTCAAAATGAGAGGAAAAAAAAAAATCTTTGGATTATTTAATTTCTCCAGACTTCAAACATCGGATTATTGAAAATAACACTTTATCTTAGAGCTAATTTAGATGTTTATTAAAGACATCACAGTGAAGCATAAAACCATTCTAAGTATTTTACTGTCATGTTTATTATGACTCCAAAATTGATTTACAGTTTGTTGCTCAAGTGAGCCAACGCATTGATTCAGGTTTAATCTCAATTTTTAAACACAGATTCCTGGTTTTCTGTTGCATGAAGGAAATCTGATGCAATGGAAGTTTGTCTTTTTTTTAAATTTAAACCAACTGTTCCTTTTCCCCAAACCTGCAAGTTCACCTTTTGTTGTCACATAAAACATCAACACACACTCATGCCAGCGTTCCTGTGGGAAGCCAGAAAAGACACAAACACACACAGCTTTTACTGGCTAAAACAAGACCAAACTTTATAAGACAACAGATTCAGTTTGGTTTGCACAGATTATTTCTGCTCAAAGCCCCTTAAAAATGGACATGAGTGTGGAACTTTGAAACCTAAAAACCAATGAAAGCGTTAACATTTAGCTAAGTGAAGCCACTTCCACAAAGATCACTGTTACCTGTGCAAGTGTGAGGAGATTATGGAAAGATGGACGGAAGAAGCAGAAAAGGCAGATTTTTTTTTTTTGCAAAACAAAAAACAAGGGCGAAAAGCTGTGACAAAAACGTTAGCCATCTTTAACTTGCCTTTCGTTTGCTTTCCTTTAACACTTGCAATTATGATTCATACAAGCATATCTTTGTGACATATTGCATTAAATTATGAAGAAAACGGGAAAACAGATCAACATGAACCCAGAAGACATCTTCATTGCTGTCATAGACACTCGTCTTCCCGAGTCCGCTGTCCATCCGTCGCTCTGTCACTGTGCTGTCCCTCTGTGTCTCTACAGGACCATCTTGCCAATAATGGCCCCAATCACAAAGAAGAGTAGGCAGAACGCCAGGACACGAGTGGTCAGGCCTTCGTCCTTCATGGCCGTCATCGCCATGTTGGAGGAGTGAGGAGCAGCGGCGGACGTCACCCTCCTCTTCCGCAGTCCATCATCTTCCTGTGATGAAGAGGAAAACACAAAAGCTCAAAATGCATCATTTGCTTCAGGAAAAAAGGATCTTTGTTTACAGGTTTACAGTACCAGTACTCCTAAAATATAGAGATGACACCAATTTTTGATGCAACTAAGATACAGCAGGTAAAGGAACAGCGTAACTTCTTATAACTCATGGAAAGTTATGCCAAACTGTAAAGGAAGAAAAAGATAAAATGATATGAAGTTTTCCATGGATCCATCTCTTATCTTTAGCAGTATCACAAAAGTTACTGAAGACTCTCCCAGGTATCAAGGTGCAAAGGTGGAGTATTCAGAACAGGCCGACAAGCATTGCAGATTCACATTTAGAGACCAACAACCAATAAACCCTTTCACTGAATGCTATTTAACACAATTTTATGTAAATAATAAAAGGTAACTTTACTAATTGTAACGGAAATTTAAACAATATTTATTTTACAAATGTCCAACCTAACTGTATTTGTTTTCTTCTCTTAGATCGTTCACAGATCAAAATACAAATGTATGATATCCTTTAATATTGGAGATTCTATTGAAAATATCGACCTTTCATTTCAGCAGATATTGTTCTAATGGCTTCTGTTATGGCTGATGTTATTCGCACATATTTTAAGAGCGACCGAGCACAAAAGTTGATGGAAATTCATGTTAGCCATATGTAATTGCTGCATGTCTGCACACATTTTAATTGCTTCTAGAGCTATATATAATTGTTTTAAGGGGAATTTGTTGTTTTACGGGGTGTTTAGGGTATAAAGAGCGGCCAAGAAAAAAGTTCAGCACTGGCCGCATGGATCAAGAAAATGACATGCAAATAGTCAATTTCATATTTTTGGACAGTTTTGAAATTATTCTAATCCTTTTTTACATTTATTTTCCCGCAGATCAGACATGGTTATGAGAAAAAAGCGAAGGGGAGTAAGGTTAAAACCACTAAAACAGCGGCTTCGATTAACAGTAGAAAACATTTCAACAGTAATTAGCTTTACTTTAATGTAAGACATGCTGAAATTGTCTATGTCTCATACCCAAAGCTATTGCCAGCATTAGCATAAATTAGAAGAATAAAATAGTAAAATTAGCTTCATAATATGTCAATATTGTTCACCATTTTTATTGCACCAGTAATGTAAGGTTGGGGGTGTTAGGGGCTGTCAGCTAGTGGGAGAGCATGTAAACAGAGAGCTCTCAGTTGTGAGTGACGGAAAGAAGGGGGCAAGAGTCCCACCCACAACTCAGAGGCTACTACTGCTGCTCTGAAGTAACTATGTCCCAGAAAACAACAGTCGGTCCTAATTAAAAGACCAAAGAGACACTTTTAAAAGAGCTTAAAAGATTTATTGAAGTGAGTCTTTAAACCAAGAAGCCTCATCCTGTAAATAAGCTAAAACTTTCCCTGATTTTGCAAAAACCTGGCATAATTCCTCAATTTTTTTTAAACAAAAAAGCAATATTAGAGTAATATTCTTTTAAATACTATATTTTTTCCTCACGTGTTACAGCAAAATCATAAGAATTACCCAAATAACCACAACTTTGATGGAGATTGCCTTAACAATCATACATACCATAAATAGTATCTTCAGTCTAACAGATTACACTGAGAATTCGTATTAAAAGAAAAACAAGCAAAACAAATATTTTGTCTTTTTGTAATAGAATGATCTGACGAAATACAATGATCTTTTGTGCCTTGAGATGACCTCAGTTGAGAAGCTATGCTTTAAAAAAAATAATTGAATTGGGAAATAAAGCAGAAGTCTGAAAGCAAACCTGCTTTATTTCCAAGTCTCACCTTGATTTGTTTATTTTCTTCCCGTAACCTCTGCACCTCCATCTGCAGCCGCTTGCACTCCTCCATGATCTTCTTAACCTCGCCGTCGTCCATTGAGACGCTGCCTTGCTTGGTCTGGTGCTCAGACTTAACAGAAGTAGAGGAAGTTTCATTTTTTTTGCTCTCACCCTCATGCTGTGGAGAGAAAATGAAGGCGGGGTGGTGATGAATGGAGACGAGGGACCAACGGCAGGCAGGCAGTGAGACGGCAAACAAAGTTTCAAACCAACAAACAAGTCGTGTAATGAATGGCAGTGATATCTGGCTGAAAGACGAGACGCTGAAATATGAACGTTTAGAACTGAAACAATACATTTTTAATTTGTAGTTTAAAGTTACACTTTGTAAGCATGCAGTGATAAATTTACAAAGCAAAAACAGATATAACCATAATCAAGAGGACAAAAATGTACAAACATTTTTGACTGAAGCTAACACAGAAGAAGGCTGACTTGAACTTACAGTTTTGTCGTTTTCTAGAGGCATCTCAAATGCACATCTCAACTTTGAATCCATCAGTTCTTCAGGTTTTGCCTCCTTCCACTGGAAACAAACACAAATAGTAAATAAACTGATAATAAAAGAGCCAGTAGAATTTATTTAAGTTACAACAGTACTATCAAATAATTGTTATAGTTTATTTTAACCCTTCCGTACTGTAAAATGTGTTTCAGTAAAATGCGTTTTAGTTTAGCCACTAGGTGGCGATCACGCTTTAGCAATACACCTTATTCCAGAAAGTATGAGCAAAAAACTGTTTTAGACCACAAATGGTTATT
>NC_050518.1:3419869-3422247 GCF_002922805.2 Oryzias melastigma
GGGCTATCAAAACACTTGCCCCACCTATACAGACACAATAAGCGTTTGTGTTAAAAACCTGCATTGAGTAGGCAACCAAAAAAGCACAAATAACCCGAATAAACTTGCTAGTTTTAATTTTTGACAAACAAGAATGCTAGCAATGCAGCCAAGATCAAAGAAAGTGCTAGAACAGTGTTTTACTTGGTGTTCTAGGGGGCGAATTGTGGACAAAATGGGGATGGCGAAGGGTGTTTGTTAAATATTGGACCACACGGTGCGTTTTCAGACATTAACGGGGATTAAAATAGTCTTGTGAGTAAATGAGAGAGCTGGTTAAGACCACAGCAGGCCTGCCCTGACGCTGCAATGACAACTAGCAGTTTGCCCTGCTAGCAGATTAGCTAAAAAAGCCTGTCGGCTAGCATCAGCGCTCACCTGTCACATAAAGATTCCGACAAACAAACGCTAGCTTCCCGAACCCGCCATTTGAACGGTATCAGTAAGGCTAAATGGCAAACAGAGAGACCCGAACAGAGTTTTTCTTGTTTTAATTTAAGAAATGTGGTGGCTAGCGAAGCTCGGCCCTCCTCTCTCCGCCTCAGCATTACCTCTGAATTTCAGTTCGTGTTGCGGCTCTAGCACCAGGACTTGTTCTGGTCTTGCCATGTCCCAGGGCTTCTTCCTGTTGAGATGGCGAGGACGATATTAAACAGCTTTTAACTCGTTCGGATAAGGCAGCTGGCTTCCCGAGAAGACAAAATGAGTCCCCCCGAATTCTTCTCCAGTAGATGCACCACAACTTAGAATGACCGACGGACTAGCTAGCTGGATGACTGGTTAGTTGGTTAGTTGGTTGTTTGACACAAACAGCTGCTAAGCGCTAGCTTCCAATTGCTTACGCTGCTAGCTCGGGGACAAGAGGAAGGGACACGGTGACGTCACAAGATGGGCGGGAGCCTTGGGACCCGCCCACTCCCCCACTAATGTCCTCAGGAAGGGAGCATCCACAAATTTGACTAAATTCTTATGAAAATCGTGTTTTAACATGTTCTTGTGGCATTTTTCTCACGATGGAGGAAATATACTAAATAATTAAGGATTAAAACTGAGTTTCTCAGTATTTATTTGATGAAAACCCACGGTTTGAAAGAGTTGTGACACAGCAACTGCAACAGATGGGCCAAAGTCTCTCTTCTCCGCTACAATTCTAATGCATCCAATTTTAGACAAATAGATCCAGTAACGTCTTCATTTTCCTCGTCTGAGCTGCCATTTGACTCAAAACTGTACAACTGTACAGTTTTTTCCCCTTAGCTATTATTATCTTGGGGTTGTGAGATGGTATGAGCTAGTAGGAGTAAGCATAAGCAAATGGTTTATGGGATATCAGCTGAGGATAACTTAAAGAGGCAAATATCTAATGAGCTCCTCTTGCTCTGCAGAGAATATATTTACAAAAGATTTTTAGTTTTGGCTAAAAACAGCATAATTATTGTTCAAGGGGCCAAGTGTGGAGGTGGGCCAGATCCGGCCCGCGGGCCACAGTTTGGAGACTCCTGCCCCATGCCACTTTAGATTTTTAAATATATTTTTAATAATTCAAATTTTGTTTACTTTTTTTTAAAAAAAACATATACTTCCCAAAATAAATTCAAAAATAGAATTTTATATTCAGTAAAAACGTACTTATTATTTTCTTTCAAATCCATTTGCATATTTTTTCTTCCTTTATTTCTAAAAAGTTAAACAGAAATCATGTTACTTGTGAATTATACCTACTTTGTGGAGTTTAGAAATATATGTTTGCACCTTGATGTTTCCAATACTTTGATAGCGTGTTACAATCAATTTATATTTTGTCTTAGTGTTTTGGATTCAATGCTGACAAAGCCTCTTTGTTGCTATGTGAAGTAGTCACTAAAAGTTTCAAACAGGAGCTTTAACTCTTATTTAAATAAATAAAACTATATGAAAAATTTTCATTTTTGTTTAGACTACAAAACTTGCTAATACAACTTGATTATAACTTGTTTGAATTTAATGCATTTTCATTTTTTTTATAAAATCACTTTGCTTATAAAGACAATCCTCCACAAATAACTGAACAGGTCTAACAAGATATTTGGTAAAACAGAATCTAGCTGTGTTAACTGGACACAGATAACCTCAAGAAATTAAATATCTTATATAAAACATAACATTTAATTAGTTAGTTGACAGGATATAGGGAGTTTTACACTTGGAAAATTCAGCGAAATATATTTCAAAATAAGTATTTTTAAAGGAAATTTGATGTTCATGTTAATTTCACCACAAAATCCACAGAAATGCAGAATTTTATATATTTCTTGCAATATGTTTTGATTTTTGAAAGCAATATTGATAATTTGCTTTTT
>NC_050518.1:3423374-3451912 GCF_002922805.2 Oryzias melastigma
CTACAAAATTCGCTAATACAACTTGATTATAATTAGTTTGAATTTAATGAATTTTCATTTTTTTATAAAATCACTTTGCTTATAAAGACAATCCTCCACAAATAACTGAACAGGTCTAACAAGATATTTGGTAAAACAGAATCTAGCTGTGTTAACTGGACACAGATAACCTCAGAAATTAAATATCTTATATAAAACATAACATTTAATTAGTTGACATGATATAGGGAGTTTTACACTTGGAAAATTCAGCAAAAATATATTTCAAAATAAGTATTTTAAAGGAAATTTGATGCTCTTGTTAATTTCACCACAAAATCCACAGAAATGCAGAATTTTATATATTTCTTGCAATATGTTTTGATTTTTGAAAGCAATATTGACAATTTGCTTTTTTTCCATCAACAGTATTTATTAGTGGCAGTGTTATCTGCTGGATTAATTCACTTCTTTCTTTATTTTTTCAGATTAGAGGGAATACACAACAAATTGGAAGTTTTTTTGTATCCTGAAAACTGTAAGATAAGGGAAGTGGACAAAATTTGGGGCCAAAAGTTGATAGAAAAGCTTGAGTTTTATAAAACAAAGTGTGGTTATTACCTGAAAGATTTTGCATTAATAAAGTCAAATAAATACATTAGAAAAATTGTAACATTTATCCACCAAAAATTAGCATAGCTGAATGTTCAAATATTGATAATAACTGTAGTTTCTGCATTGAATTCCCCTCTGCCTTTTCTGTAATTTCAAGCTCTGGAACCAATTGAAACGATTTATAATGAACAAATAAAAATTAATTGTGTCATAAACACTGCGCATATAAGTATCTACTTAGTTTTGATGATAAAATAATTTAGCACCTTTTCAAAGTAAATTACATTTACACAAATGTAGGGTATTTTTTATTTTTTATTTGCAAAATCTCATAAATTTGATAACATCCATGCTCCCAAAGCATTCAATATGGCCACTTTTTAAAATATTTGATGAGTATTTTTTTTTCTCGTTTAATTTTCAAATTATTCTTTGTTCACCATTTGTTAAATTATACTGTAATTTATTATTCACATGTCACTTCCTATTTTTTGTGTACAAGCTTATAGTCTTTGCTGTAATTTGGATGTACTTGTCAATATGTTCTGTAAATTTGTTTATTTTTTTTGTTATGTTCAATAAAGTTAAAAAAAAACTCCAGGCTGGAAGATTCCACCTCAATGCATTTTAACAACAATGAACAGCACCAGGCCACAGAATAAACACATTTCAAGTATTCTAAAAAAATATTTTAAGATGCTTGACAAATCTGACAAATTAGTGAGAAAGAAATCAAGTGTATCCTGGTGGCAAAAGGCAGTGAAACATTACAGATCAGTAATTGAAACTCAGATGTTCTGCAGCTGTTTAAACAAGTCCAAACCTAAGACACTGGGGTTTTTTTTTTTTGCTGCATTTGTTTAAAATGACTAGTATCACGGTTTAATTGTATGTGTTTTTGTTAATTTATTTTTCATTTATTCTTCCTGCATGTTGGACAAGCTCTTGCATTTATGTAAAGCACCAACTACGCACTACAAAATCAATTACTTGCCTTTTTTCATTTTGTATTTTAGGGTTTGCATGTTGTGTTTCAAAGATGGGCAGAAATCGACTCCAGGAAACTTTCCTTCGTCTGGTGCAAATTCCTTCAAAAGGGAGAAAATGTAAAATAATGCAGCCTAAAAGAGAGGAATGAATAGACATGCCTGTGTCTATGAATGTGTTTTTGTGTTTAATGACAGGCCTGTATTTGTCTGCACCCAAAAAAAAAAATCTTTATTTCTTAGAGCTCCTCGTCAAAAAGCAGAAACTCATAATTGATGTACACATTATATGAAGACTGGGGCACTGAAATGAGAGATGCTAATACTGTACAGGCTGCCCCCTGCTGTGCAAGGCTAGGCAGGAGGGAGGACCCCCTCCACTCCTAACAGAAAACTATTTTTCATCAAATTTTTTGGCCTTTTTTTAGCAAAAGAATATCATGTATGAAACAAGCAATGTTTTGCATCTTTCACCTCCAGTTCATCCCTTTCAGATGTTATTTGCAGATGTCAAAAAACAAAACAAAACAAAAAAAAAACAAGAAAACGTGAACACAATTTCAGTTGAAAGGATTTAACTTATAGCAATACGCACACTATCAAGTGTACAATTTGTCAATATTCATTTGATTCTAATAAAATACTTTTAAAAACCCATATACATTTCATATATTTATCTTTTTGGGGTATATGGATTAAAAATAAAACATTTAAATCATAGAGGCTGAAAAGATGGGGAGAAGAGAAAGAAAAAGATGGTCGGTCACTTCAGATGAGGAAGACCGAGAACAGAGGAAGAGGAGCAAGATGAAGACAGACGGGGGTAAAAGAAAGAATATGGAAAAAGACAGGGGGTTAGAAGGGGATTGGCCAAGCTATACAGCGCAGTATGACACCCACTTTAGCTCATTACACACGTACAGTCGTGATCAAGGCACAGGGATCTTCTAAAAGTTTTTTTTTCTCAATAAAGTTGTACAAAATAATACATTTTACAGTCTGTACAAGAATAATAGTTCAGCAGTTAAGTAAAGACAGACATACAAAGGGGCAAAATGCCGAGGAAGATGAGGAGATAACGGAGAAGTGTCAGGAGAGTTCAGGTGGGCCACGTGGATACAAAAGCATTTTGAACATCTTTTACATCATCCAGGGTTATTACATTTTATTTTTCCCCCAAAAAACAAAGAAACACCGGCGGGAAAGTGCAAATGAAGAGCGGGACGCTAAGGAAAGCGGTTCGGGGAACGGGGAATGATGCAGCGATGAAGATGGACAGAGACGTGGCGAGAACATGACAGTAAATAAAGAGCGCACAGGGCACGATGGCACAAATGTCCACACAGACAAAAACAGCTGTGGAGACAGTAAAACAGGATGACAGTTTGCTTTAACTTATATAGTTCTTTACTACTGAAGGGTGGGGTTTTTTGCCCTCCATTTAAATTCCATAAAAGTTGGCATTTTTCTTTGTGTGTTTTTTTTTTTTTTCTTTTCTTTTTTGTTTAAATTTAACATATCCTCCTCACATTTTGCTCCACTACCAACAAGGCAGTCAGGTGGCAAAGCAGTTTTTTTTTGGAGAAGTCGTTGTCCCAGTCAAAAAAAGTCTCTGAAGTTCCCATCAGAACCACACGTTGTCTGAAGCCCTATGATCTCACAGACACTCCCGTTAGAAGTGGCGCTCCTCAGGGCTCAGCTGCTGGATCCGTCCCATCCCAAAGTCCAGGTTAGATCAGTCGCACCTTCGCATGCCCGTCACTGGTTGAAGGAACAGAGTTTGACTTTGTCGAGCTGTCCAGTACAAAGCAGGTGTGTGATACGTTTCTATGCAAGCCAAGCCAGCTGCAGGCTTTGAGGACGCCTGCAAATGATGGAAGGTTTGGTGTACACGGTTCAAGTCAAGTCCTGAGCACAGTGTTGTATTTTTTTTTCCTTTTCTTTTATTAGATACAGTGTTCAGCTGATCTGCCTCGACATGTTTATTCATTTGCAGAAATTCAACAGTTAATCTCTTTCCCAGTTGCACGGATGTTTTAGCTCTCTTAGTTTCATCAACAGGATAATCACACTAACACAACTGCAGGATTCTCAGTCCAGACTGGGCCCCTCTGGGCATTTAGATATTTAAAGGTAATGTGTATGGGGGGGGAAACGACACAAGAGCAGGAGCTTGAAATATGGCTGAAGATGGAGATCTGAATTTTTTTGTGACAACCCTTGAAAGCCCTTCATCAAAAACCCTCTTTGAGCAACAGGTACGGAGTTTGCATCGGGGCGGTTCCGGGTTTTTAGGGTGTGTGTGTTTACTGTGAGTGTTTGTGTTTTGGCTCCCGTTCTGCCACAGGAACGCACACGCATTTGTGGAACAGGAGAGTTCAGAGACTCAGGGCTCAGTTTCTTTCTGTAGTTTAATCTGCTTTTTTGTTTTTTTGGCAAACACCTTTCCGCTTGCATCACAACAGCTCGTACTGCCGCAGGTGCATCCGCTGGATGATGTCTCGACAGTCATTAAAGACACGGCGGATGTTTTCAGTGTCGACAGCACAGGTGAAGTGGGGGTAACAGTAGTGCCTTCCATCACCGCTTGCTGTGCTGATCCTCTGTAGACAGAAAAAAAAGGTGCAGTCATTGAAGGAATTTAATCCTGATGTAGCCAAAATAAAAAACATGATTCTCACAGAGTCGTAAAAAGTCTTAAAAGCGTTGAATTTATGAATATGAAAATAATACCTTAAGAAAAATTGAATTTTAAAATCTGAGCCTTAAAAACTGTCATGCTTGAAACTTCTCCATTTCACATTACATGTTAAAATTTAAATTTTTCGTCTACTATCATTTTGATCAAATGATGTAAATTAACAGTAGGAGGACCCACTGCAGATTTGAAAAGAGAAGAGTGCAAAAGCATCACAGCACAGACCACAAGATAAAAAGCTACAGTTTTGATCATTAAATGGGAATAAATGAATAAAATGGGAAATAGACTGAGAAAACGGTCTTAATTTTTGACATACACAGCTTTAAAAAGGTATTAAAGTCAATTTGAAGTAACTTGTAGGAACCCTGAAATAAGACAAAAGATGCATTTTTCCTCTACAGGTAAAAGAAACAACAAAACCATCAATTTCTAATTCTATTATGTCCCAACTTCCACAACAAGTCATGTTTATATTCCTACCAGAAATTCATCTCTAATGAAGTACTTTGCCCTGGTAACACGAGGATCTTCCCCAGGCTCGGGTGTAGCTGTCAGGGAGGAGGGAAGCATATGAGAATTGCATTTTCATCTTTGATGAGCAACTAACAAACAAAAAAGATCAAACAATCAGCACTTATTAAAATCTCCTACATCACTGTGATGAACTGCTGGATATCCAAGGGTGACCTCTTGTGGTCAATTATGCTGAATTTGGAAACTGAAACATGAGCAATCTTAAAGTCCCGCTGTGATGATTGGTGTTTTTAACATGTTCTTGTGGCATTGTTTTGATGATGGAGGATTTCTGAGTTTTTGTTGTCTCTAATTGTTATGAATCAGGAGCAGACGAAAAAAAATGCTGTTTGAAAAAGCCTACATTTGTGATGTAGAAAATACGCTGGGCACACCACAGACTCCTGCTCTGCTCAAGTCTGATGCATCCACTTGAAGACAAATAGATCCATGTACGTAATTGTTTTCCTCGTCTGAGCTGGAATCTGGATCAAAGTTGTAAGGCTGGATAGTTCTAAAACTGCTCACCATTTTTTGTTTCACGAGTAATGAAAGGTTGGGGGTGTGAGGGACTGTAAACTAGTGGTAGAGCATGTAAACAGAGACCTCTCAGAATGAACTCCTGATGCTCTGAAGAAACTACGTCTTACAAATGTTTTTTGATTTATAGGCAAAAATGGCTTAATCGTAACTAAAAGACCACGGAGAACACATAAAATAGCCCAAAAGTTGATCGCAGTGGATCTTTATTGGAAAGAAAAAGAAAAAAAATATGACTGTGTAGCCTCAAATAAACTAAAACTTATCAGGGTATTGTGCAAAACAAGCTTTTCACAGGCCTAAAATTGAGAAATATTCATTTTTTTCACATTTTTAAAACCCTTTAGAATGCACCATCATACCAAATCAGGTTAAGTTCAACAGATTTCAAAATAAAATAAAGAAAAATGTGGCATTTACATAGAAAGTGAATAACTGCACACAATGCTTACTTGGAAAATAACTTCAGTTTTTTTTCAAGAAAGTAATATTTAAAAGTGAAAAGATACTAATTTATAAACTAGATAAAGTATAGCATAAAAGTGGATAAATATAAGTGTAGAGTTTTCTCACCATCATCTGGTGTGGTGTAGCGAGCAAATTCAGGAAAGTATTCTTCAATTTTGGATTTTCCTGCCAGCACTTTGTCTGCGAGCAGATCCTGCTTATTAAGGAACAGGATGACAGAAATAGTTCGCAGCCATCTAAAAGAAAAAAAACATTTGGAGATAAACATCAAAACGGGTCCCAACAAATTATTAAAAAGATATCACTTCTAAAGGGGCGAAATGGTGAAAAAAGCAATTTCAGTATCATCCTATGATGGTTACAGAGAGAACCTACAACAAAGAAAATATCCTCAGTTTGTCACTAAAACAAGCTTTTACATCTAAAACTGCACAATGGGAATCAAGTCCACCTGTTGTTCCAGATGTTCTTAAAGAGGTTGAGGGCCTCCTGTAAACGGTTTGTCTGATTGTCCTCCCGGATCACCATGTTGTAACTGCTACTGGCCACCACGAATATGATGGCCGTTACATCTGAGGATGAAAGAGGAGGAAGACTCCATCAGATGAGGTGAAAACGGACAATGTGAGGCTGGGTGAGGTGGAGAGGAGTTACCGTTAAAGCACTGAATCCACTTCCGACGCTCGTCTCTTTGACCTCCAACATCGAACATGCTGTGTGGGTCAGAGACAGGACACTCATGTAGTCAAGTAAAAACACTCAGTCTTAGTGAAGCAAAATCTCCACATCTCCAGCTTGCCTGATTGTTTTGAGTTTTTATATACTGAGACAGTTTTAGAACTGCAGATTTTTGTGTATTTGTCCAAAATGACTTTTTTTGGCTTTTAAAACTACTTTGTACAAAAAATGTCAGCAATATTTACTATTTTGAGATGCAAAAAAAAAAAAAAAGAAAAAAAGGATAAATGACGCATCTTTCTCACAGTCTGCTTCTAAGGAAGCAGCTCAACCATTTATTATCTCTTCTCTGTTAACAAAACTGTTGTTTATCCCTGAAGTTGTGATGGTTTAAATTACCGATGGGTCACTGATAAGTGGCTGGACTGGACTGAACATCGAATGAACATATATGTACAGTCAAAACTCTGAAAACACTCAAGTAAAATCTGAAATTTAATAACATTTTAAGTTACAGCAGTGAAAAAAACAGAAACACTGAGGGGAGGTTTAAGATGTTTGCATGGATTTGCATTGCTCCTACTTACTGGAAATTAACTTTGTCCACTTGGAACCTCGTCTCGAAGATTCCTGAAGTGAGTACTCTGCACCGAAGCAAATCCTTAGAAAATGATAAAGTTTTATTAGTGAAAATGAACAGCTGATGTGACACTGTTTAAATTATAGTCTTCAGTTGAACATATTGGATTGTAAATGGGGCAAAAGAGCCCCAAAAATGTTTACAACCTCTGCAAATCTTTCTGACAGTAATTCTTAAGACACTTAAATATTTTATTAGCTTAAAGAGGCTAACACGGATTCTAACTAGGCTGAAAATAACTGATTTTTTACAGCTCCTGAAGGTCTTGTACTCTGAAAAAAAACTAGGAATATCACCAACAACTATCTTCAAAACTATCCATATTTAAATTTTATAAATGTATAAATACATCAGTAATGATGTATACAAGCAAATACTTGACTGAAAGACAAAAAGATAATAACTCAGTCTTGACTCACCTGATCTGACGGAGTGTAGTCGCTCTGTTTCACAATGTCAATCTTATCTAAAAAACTGGAGAGAAAAAAAACACAAAGCAAGAGAACAATTATTCAGATAAGACCACTGATCAGTGAGTAGCTTTACACTACACTGGGGCATTGTTTAACTAACATACAATTTCAGCAACACAAAAAAAGAAAGCTTAACATTTTTTAAGCTATGTTCACACTGCCCTCTGCAACGAGGGTTAAAGTGACCACTTTCAATGAAATGTATGGCAAGAAAAAAGGATCATAAATCGGCAGGAAAAGCGGCACATTGGCCATCAAAAACATCGATTTTTACACACGTTTTAAAAATAACATGTAATTTAAGGCGTCTTGTGTTGTCACAAGATGGGTGTAAAAAGTACCATCTTATCATGTACAAACTGCGTGACCAAAATGCCGTTCTAGCTCGTTTTAAATCACACGTCCATAATTTGTGTTAATGCACATGCATCTCAATATTTTTTAAAGAAAAAGGTTAAACCGTTTGCATTATATATCTAAAGCTATAATACGTGTGAGGCGATTGAGTGATTATGCTCATGTGAAGAAAAAAAAAATGACTCAGTGCATAATAAATGCAATAGGAATCTACTCAAATCACTCACACAAAATTAAAAACCTATATTCTTCAGTTATAAAGCATTCAAAGTCACAAAATCAATTTTTGCCACAAAATAAAAACATTCACTTTTTATTTATTGTTGTATACAATGTGAACCATGGACTATAAAAATATTGTTTGTAAACAAAGCTGTACTTTTCATGTAAATTTGTTGTATTTTTTATTGAAGAAAAAAAAGCAAAGATCTCCCTGAGGTCTGGAGGAACAGAATGAAGGAGGTGGACAGGAGACGGCATGAAAATGTAGCAGCAACGTATGTCTGACATTACAGAGCAGATTTCAAAAATAGCTCCCCAGCGCCCTGGCCTGCAGTGCGGTTACCATGGATACCCAACCACAGCTGCTAATAATAGCCTATCATCTCCCAATCTTGTGCAGCTGGAGTTGTTTCAAAGAGAAGATGGAGGAATGGAAAAAATGGAAGACAGGGAAGGAGAAAAAGAAAGCAAAAGCAAGATAACTTTGTGTTTTCATGAATGTACAGGAAGAAGGGAGGGGAGGCACAAGTGCTGGACTGTACCATCTCCACCAGCTGAGGGATGCTGGAGAAATCCTCCACTTAGATTAAAGAAAATAAATAAATAAATAAAAAAACAGATCATCTAAAAATAAAAATTATAAATAACATTTTGATTTACTTGAAGATAAAGATTTTTAGTTTAGAGCAGAGTAGTAAAAACATGACACCCCCTTTTCTCCAAATGTCCTTTTGACAAAAGATGACTCAGCCTCAGCCATGTCTGCCCTCAGACTCTGTCAACATATATTTTTATTTTGAAAAGAAAAAAAATGCAATCTTCTTAAACTGCTGACTTTAGGTTAACCAGGAATCACTACAATGTTTGCATTAGAAAGGGGAAGAGAAGACAAACAGGAAATGACCTCATTGTGTCTGGACTTATGTTTAAATGAGTCAGATTAGTTGGAATTAACAGATAACATGTATGGAGTAAACCTGAAAACTCCTCCATGCTTTCAGATATTTTATTATTGTTAGTTTTACTCAAACAATACAACAAAAACAACAACAACATTTAATTACTTATTGTTTCTTGCAAAGAAAAAAAAACTTTATCCCTTTCAATATTAAGAGTTTCTACATTTATAAGTAAAAGTTTCACCTTTTTTTTAGTCAATATCACTCATTAGTTTTTACAACTAAAAGAAAAGTGATTTTAGAATATAAATGTGACAAAATGATTAATGTTACTATTGATTCAATTAAACTCTGATAGATTCACTCAGATTCACATATTTGGCATTGATTCACAGCCCTGTTAATTACACTACAATTCTAACAATAAATTAAGAAAAATCGTAATTAAATTATTAGAAAAAAATATTTTTTTTTCTCCCTGCTATATAAAGATTTTTTTTTCAATTTTTATTCTGAATTCATACCTTTATTGTGAAGCTTCCTCCATCTAACCCTGTCTTCTGCATCTTCCAACAGCAGCTACCTTCACGTCTTCGTTCCCTGCATCCATAAACCTTCTCTTTGGTCTTCCTCTAGATTAGGGGTGTAAAACTCTAGGCTTCCTGATAGTTTTTCAGAAATCATGTCTCATCTGCTGCTGATCACCTGGATCAGGTGTGTTTAGCCAATAAGGTGCTTCAACGGCAGGTTGGTTGGAAAACAAGAAGGACACAAGCCTTGAGGCCCGGATTTGGACACCCCTGCTCTAGACATGTTGCCTGGCAGCTCTAAGCTCAGCATCCTTTCACCAATATCTTCACCGTCTCTCTTTTGAACATGTCCAAACCATCTCAGTCTAGCCTCTCTGACTTTACCTCCAAAACCTCTAAACATGTGCTGTCCCTCTAATGGACTCATTTCTGTTCCTAGCCATCACTCCCAAAGAGAACCTCATCTTCATCTCTGCTTTCCCTCTTCTCCCCAGTGCCACTGTCTCTAGGCCGAACAACATGTCTGCTCTCACCAATAATTTTTTTTACTTTTCTTCTCATTTGAGCTGAAACTCTTCCATCACACCTGACACTTTTCTCCTCCCATTCCAACCTGCCCACATTCGCTTTTTCACTTCTTTTCCACATTCTCCATTACTCTGGACTGTTGACACTTAAAAAACATGCAAAATAAATAAATTAAAAAAAACAAAAAAGGATAGAAATAATTCATAAACTATGTCCTTCCTCACATTCTATTCATCCCAAAGTTAAATCAATTATCATGTGTGATCAGAAAGTCATAAACTGTCAAAGAAAAGAATCACATCCATCAAAAGTTAGTGCATCCAGATTATAACATGCTTTATAAAACATTAAAAGCTCAAAAGCGTGTAGAAAAAGTTACTCACTATTGTGCACAGTCGATTAGCTGGTACTCATTGGATCGCTCAAAACACGCCCGCACTCCTTCGTCTTGCCACAGCATCTTTGCATGGTCGTAAAACTCCTGAGCCAAAGACACAAACACGGTTGTCAGACATTTATTGTGAATGCTCTGCAGGAAAGGCTCTTCCATCAACAGGACATTCTGCGTGTTTACTGGACATCAAACATGACACAGCAGAGGGGAGACACAGCAAGGTCGTCTGTAGTTCAAGATGGGTCTGAGGTCAGTGGAGGCAAAGCGTTTTTTTGTTTACAACACATGCGAGAACGTTGTGCCTGGGTGATGCCTGTGTACGTTTGTGCCAAAGTAAATATGGGTCAAGACAAGGAGAGGTATTGAACTCATCAAATACGCTACTGATGGATTTGGGGTCACAAACATCAGTAAACCAGCTGGACTTTATTCTGAGAACAGAAATATTTTCTAAATAAGCTAAAAAGTCCCACAAAAGTATTTCCTCATTCATTGAGGAGGATACGTTTCAAAAAATGACCCGCGATAAGTGAAATCCACAAGTAGGATTACAGATGTTTAGGGCTGTAAAACCCCTGACTACACCCCTTTCCAGATTTTTTTGATATTGCTTTTTTCTTATGTTCAAACTTTCATCTTGCGATAACGAATTTATGTAATTCTGGTATGCTGCACGTGCAGTGTCTGGTACTGGAGACATGGAACAGAAGAGATTGATTGATCAACAGCCAATCAAGATGCAGAACACAGAGCACTGTTCATTAAAAAAAACATGCAAAACAGTGCTGAGAAAAATCTGCAAAACAGAGTGAGGTAACCCACAATATCGCGATAGAACTTTGTATTAATGAAAACAACATTAAGATCATTTCTATTCTGTAATTTTTTTGTTATGTTTTTTGAGTACATACTGACTACAAGAGCAAATCTGCATATACACTGAAAAAATGAGCATAAAAATAGAATAAAAACCAAGAAGAAACCCATTAAAAAAGCACAAAATATGTTAAAAAAAGTCCTTTTAACAATCAAAGCATGATAAAACATTGGTTATCTGAGGCATTTACACAATATAATTTCAGACTCTTATATCTATAGTTAGCTGACATATTAATTTGTTAAGTTAATTAATTGAAAATAAAATATCTGGGTTTATGACTCCAATTTCTGAATAAGCACAAAGTTGACGACAAATTCCATTTGTTTTGGACCAATTTAGAGAGTTAGATCAAGTGTTTATATTCTTTCAACTACTGTAACTCTTCAACTGTTTACTCAAAGTAATTCCAGTGAATTCTGAAGAGGGGAAAAGAAGCCTTACACTGATATGCAATACCATGGATTAGTTTAGTGGTTACTAAGGAGTTATGATTAATTTAAACAACAATTCATTTCATAATCTGTGGTTGACGACCGGATTCATAGTCAATATTGGTTCATTTTGAACAATCCAATTCACTGACACTAAAATGGATCCAGGATATCTATGGCTTAAAATTCAACCAGTGTGACTCGGAGATAAAGATCTTGTACTGAACAGTGCAGGTGAAGTTTTCCAGATTCCTTATATTTCTTGCAACATAATCAAGTATAAATTAAATTTGTGGACAATCAAACCATAAAACAAGAATTAATACCAAATCTATTCACATTTTAGTCTCAAAGTTAGCCCACTGTTTTTCCACATTGAAATAACACAGACAGAACATTATAAGAATATTATAGCACACTGTATGGTCACACGTCTTTGCAAAATTCAAAGTATTTGCACACACTGGACTGTAATGACAACTTGATCATTTTTTGTTGCCATCATGTGGGATGTCCACCGTTTTATGTCATAGTAAAATAATCCTAACACATCTCAATTAAATTGTGTTTTCCAATATCAATTATCAATTTATTTTAATCTGAAATGATTTTTTTAATGGTATTGGTCCATTCTATTCCATTAACAACTTGCCTCAGGCAGATTAATCTGGTTTGGATTGTAGGAATAAAAATAGATTAATCGATAAATCATTTTAAGTAGCTTTGCGCTATTATGCAACTCTTTACATTAACAATGTATTTCATAGAGGCGCAAAGACGACATGAAAAAATGCTTTTCTCTGCATCAGAATCAGCTGGTGAATGGTAATCGTGTAAACTGTAAAAGAGCCACAGTATGTAATGGAGATTGTGTTCTTAAGATTTCGTCAGCGACATGTAAAGTGTTAAAGGGCCAACTCCTATAAGAAAACCAACATTAAATCTATTTAATGACAGATAAGTGTAGTTTATAAAGATAAAACTGAGTATTTGTAAACTGAGCTGATTATTTGATAGAGATACAAACTACTGCTTTATACTTACAATCTGCTTTAAGTGACAGAATTCAGCTTTAGTGCTTTGTGATAATTCAGTGAGCTGCTATTCTGGAGGGGAAAGGTGAGCAGATGCCTTCCTGACAACATTAACACCTGCTTGTAGTCACAGGTGAGACAGACAAACACAAGTGAATTGAGTTTAGTCCCACAGGTGTCTGTGGTTGAATGCAGAAGCTCTGCAGTTAAGTCTCTTGGCAAAAGCAATTACTAGATAATCACCCTACTGAGAATATTAAAAACACACAGGTGTCCCCATGGGGTCATGAAGCCACTCCAATACAGTAATGGTAACATGTGTCGACTCAAACAGTAGAGCTGAAGATGTCAAACACTGAAAGATTAAATAACATGGCATGTAGAGATCATGTGACACCCCCAGGTTCCTTATGCTTTCTCATACAACACCACCGAAAGACAACTATTAAGGCCACTTTATTATTGGCTTTTTTATTGATTTAAAACTATTTATCAACAATAAAATACCCAGAAAAACAGAGGTGTTACTGTACGTCTTTAACCTTTAGAACATGAGTCTGTCAAAACAGGGAAGTACTCACATATGGAAACTCAAAGTCCTTCTGGTTGACGAGGTTCAGGATGTATTCGACCCGGAACTGGTTCTCTGGACTTGCCAACTTTACTGGGGGTGCCAGGGTGCTCATGGCTGTAACTATGGTCTTTTGAAACAGACAGAAGCACATTAGAGATGAATATGTGCTTTCAATATTGGAAAAAACAAGAAAACCCAAAACAAGAATTACTAAATAAATATAAGTAAAACGATCAATTGTA
This sequence comes from Oryzias melastigma, assembly GCF_002922805.2. Taxonomy (NCBI): domain Eukaryota; kingdom Metazoa; phylum Chordata; class Actinopteri; order Beloniformes; family Adrianichthyidae; genus Oryzias; species Oryzias melastigma. The sequence continues at coordinate 3,437,059 of NC_050518.1, forward strand.
GGTAAAAAAAAAAAAAGAAAAAAGTTAAGAATTTCAAGGGTTTGAAGAGTAACACATACCTCAATCGCTTCTTTGATGTTATTTTTGATGTCTTGAATTTTTTGCTTTTTCTCACTGAAACAGACAGAAATTGATATTAGTCATTTATGAGAATAACAATAAAAAGAAGCACAGGCAACAATTAGAATGAAAAAGGTATGAAATGAGGAATAAAATGGGGAAAAAACACTATCTGTTATTAGTTAATTTCAATAAAATACACATGTGGATGTAATGAATAAAACTATCATTTGCTCAGAAGAAGCATTTGTTTAATCTTTAACGAAAGACGCCACGTGTCTCAGTTTGCATTCCCTACTGCATATCACCATGCTCAAAGTGTCTAACACATATAAAAGAAAGATTCATTACTAATCTTTATATGAAATAACACCAGGCTTGGTGTATGTCAACTGAAAGGTCTTTCTTCATTGTCAGACGTTTATTAGCAAATAAAAAAAGGATTTTTCTGAATTTTTAGTTTGTTGTTATTGTTTTCGTAATACACAAATCATATATCGAAACGAAAAAACAGTGACCCAAAAATTGAAGTTTGAATTGTGGGGAAAATTAATCATAGCGTCCCTATTTTTAACATAATTGGCATTGGTGAGAGACAAATTAACTTCTGCTTCTATGTATTTTTTCCTTTTATAACATTAACTTCTACTATGGCCTCGTTAAAATCTTGCTTCTGATTGGTAATGCTGAGTGATAGCGCACACCTAAAAAGAAGTTCCAGTCACACAGCCCAAATTTTCGACATCATTCCGCAGGCTTCTTTAAGAGAAACTTTTGCATCATTATCTAGAAAAAACAAACTGTAAGAGGTGAACTTCATTATCTTTAAGACTGGGAAAGGAGCAGTGAAAAATAGAAATTCTTATTTTATTTCTGCTGCATCACATCTTAATAATAAAAAAAAGATGTTTAATGAACAATGTTTAAACAGGAAGCAGATGTAAAAGAATTTACAGAATTTTTAAAAAGTTTCAACTACTTCTAAATTGAAAGAAGCCAAAGTATGTACAAGCTAGCCCTTGTGCTATCCTAGGGCATGTTTATATTAAAGGTGGGTTCATCTGGACCCCACAAGACAGTGCGCTGAACTTTTTTTTTTTTCCCAAGGATTTTTTATCTTCACTGATGTCGGTGGCAGACATAAAATCCTGTCCACCTTTGTCATGGGAATGATCACACATCAATTTAAGGGTGGAGTCATCTGGACCCCATAAGAGAGTATGAGGGTTATGGAATGTTAGGGAAACTACCGAATTTATGAACATTTTTAAATTGAATAATGCAGGGAAGAAAAAAAACAAACAAGACTGCCCTTCAAAGTGAAAGACCTCTCGTCTCCTTTATTGAGAATTTCAAATAAGGAGTTTCAGGTTGCCCCAAGATGTCACATCACACTGCAGCGCGCCGAGTTTGTTTTGGATGACAAAGGGTAAACAGACCTTCATCGGCACGCGTGGAGGAGAAATTATGTCTGTCTGCTTTGACTGTTTGCAGCCAGTCAAATACATTCAGGACTCGGTGACAGAAATGTTTCTAATAAGGACAACATGAAAGCCGGCTTGTCTATCCTTCACCTTGAGGATGCTGGGTCAACAATGCGCCGTGTTTATAAAAGTCAAAGGAGAATAACAAAGAGAGGAGCCTGCTGGTCCTGATTGCTTTTCTTCTACACTGGGTTACTTTTTAACAAGTGGTGAAGATGAATCACATGTTGTATGTAAAATAAGGAGAGCGTGCTATAATTAGAACCTTGTGTCATTTACTGAAGGCAGTTCCATGTGAATTCCATACTTAAAAAACAAAACATGAAGTGCTGGAGTGACTACAAGCCAACCAATGAGTTATTCTAGAGATGCTACACTAGCCTGATACCATTGTCCAAGATACGTAAAGAGTGACGCCACATTGGACATGTCAGTAAACAAGGAGACGCATCTTAGGAGATTCATTAAAATGACCATAAAACGCTTAATTTTGATTCGATTTTCAAAGGAAGAAAACTGATAATCATAAAAAGAGGACCCAGGTACTTTACATTTACATGTGAAAAGTCACATTCTCGGTTTCCAGCTCTGTTAGTGCAATTGTAGCACATCGGTTAACAGGTATCTCGACATATCCAATATGGCGTCCAACCTTGCATATGAAGCAAGCTAACATAGCAACTCCAGCCTATAAATATCTCATTGAAGTCAACCATCTTTGTTGGGGCTGTCTGGCGGCTCTGGTTATGTTAGCTTGTTCAGCTAGTATAGTTGAGGAATAAATCACTCAAATGAACAATCACTGATTTGCTAAAGGTACTTATTAGTATAGAGGAACAAAACATACCAAAATATGCATCAAACTATGTAAACAACACCATTCAATCCATTTAAAAAGGAGCTTAAGGATAATGTGCAAAAAAAAAGTCAAAATACAGGCAGCAGGTGTTTTCTAATCATTTAAGGAATTGAATGGAAATTAAATAGAAATCCAAAACTCTACTGAGCTCATCTTTACTGAGATATTTACCCGTATTGTCATCTGTGAAATCTTTTTATTTTCTTAAAAGGCCTGGTAAAGGATGCAATGTAGTCATTTGTTTTACCACAGACATTTGGATTTTTTTTAACATAAATTATTATTTCAGCTGGTTTTTAACCCTTTAATACTGTTGACACCCAAATCACACACCCTCAGACATACCATAAATGTTTAGAATCAGCTAATTTCTGTTGATTTTTTAAGCACTTCACTAATGTGCAGTGATGCACATGGAATTAGTTTAATTGAGTAAATGGTTAAAAAGTTACAGTAGTCAATAGAATATCAATACTAGAGCTAAAACATGCTTATATTTAAAGAGGAGAAAGAGAATTTTAAGAATTATAGTAACATTAATCTGGTGCATGATGGAAGATAAAAGCTGATTCAAACAGTCAATAAGTACTTCTGAAAAGCACTTTGCTATTTCTAAATAAAAAAAACTTTTTACAGCTAAAATTGTAGTAAAAAATACAAAAAGGGTTTTAAATTATACATTTTCATGGGTAAAATCATGGTTAAAAAGTTAAATTAGTATATGTTAACCTGCAAAAAAAAGAGAAAAATCAGAACTGGAGAGAAAAAAATGTGGTACATGCATCTCTCAGGGGAAAAAAAGGAGTTTATCAAGTTAAATGGCAGATTGGAAAGGCCTTGTTTACATTTTCAACATGATAGTCATTATAAATCACATGGCTGTGTGGGCGCTCTATCCAGACTTAAGTGGGACTGCTTTCCTCTGTGCCTCTGCGCCCTTCCAGTCGCCTTTTCCTGTTGTTTTGTTTTAGGATGTAGTTTGGACATTATCTGTCATTAACTGTCTTCAGACACTGAAACTGTCCTCAACAAATTTGATCAATTCTTCTCAGACATCTGTAGGTGTGGCTCTGACATCCATTGCTAGTTGCATGCAGATCAATATGGTGACCTGCTGCCCTTCATAATGCTGTTGAGAAATAAAAATATACTTTTGAATATCATAAATAAAACTATTTGAATATTCAGACTCTCCAAGGACATACTTTTGGTAATATTCCCTTTGCCCTTTAGGCTGCCAGGATTGGAAACAAATAGATAAACAAAAATGGGGGAAACTAAAATAATAAGTTAAATGTAAATTTGACAAAAAACTAAAATGTTCTGAGTTTAAAGAATAATCTAACAAGTGTCTTTACTGAGGAACAACAAAAATACATTTCTCTGACCTGTCAATTCAGATGCATTTTAGAGTTATAACATGTTGACTAATTCAAATCTAATCATTTACCTCTCAGAAAATACAATAATGATTGATCAAATCATTATATCATCCATATATATTTGTAATTTCATAGCAATATCTTTATTTTAGGTAACAAAAATATATTAAAAACATTTAAACCATGCTTCTGTTTTTAATGTAAGAATGACCAAGTATATTAAACAAAGTTCCACCTTTGTTTAGTTAAAGCTCTAGATTTTGGTGCAACAGGTTTTGGTAAGTAAAAATGGTTTTGAATCAAAATATAAAAATAAATCGATGTTTTTTTTGTGTGCGTTGAACCGGAAAAAAAATTTCCTTATATACTTGTAAAGAAATTGAAATGCTAAGAACAATAGATGTAAAAACAAGTAAAATCACAAGTTACAATCAATTAAATTCATTATTAAATTTCTATTCAAGACAACCGTGTTTGTTAAAAAAAAAAAATACTAAATATGTGAAAATAAAGGTAGAACTTTTCTTAATGCAACAGTTAAAGGAAATCCTAGAAAATTAAATATTATTGGTGATACAAAAGGCACATCAAATAATGACTTGTTCCTTATCTTCTTTTATTGGTTCCACATTTAGGAAGCATTAACTTTCAGTTTTAGAGATAGACAAAGTAAAGTTCCAACACTGCCATGCAGTTTTTATTTTAGAAAAAGAAAATTAAAAGGATGCTCCAAATGCCTCAAATGTTTTTTTCTTTTGCCCACACATTTCAAAACTCCAGTGGTCTGGTTGGCAGCTGAAAGATCTGCCAAGAGAGCAGCCCGTAGGTCTTGGTTCAAAGAATACAGAGAAACGAGCAAATCCTTCATTTAGTTTCCTAAATCTGACCAGCAGCAGAAATTGTCTTTCTTCTGGTCACAAGCTAAATACTACCACAATTCTCAAGCCATTTCTACTTACATCTTTTATTTCAAACATCACTGAAGCCTTTATTTGTCAAACCAGAGTATTTATGTTCTGCTGGAGGATCTGGGCTCATGAAAACATTACAACGCTTGTCATGTGAAGACTCACAAGCATGTGGGGGCTGTTTTCATTTAAAAAAGATCCTTTCTGGCATGAGGGATTCAGAAGCACACGACCAAACACTTTCAAACTCATGTAAGTTCACATCCACAGATCTTCTAGGTAACTTCACAAAGAGGGTTGTAAGTAATTTTACATTTCTATTTGAAACTGCAAATGAAATCTAAAACAGAGATGAACATTAAACTAAAGCCAAAGGGAATCCCTTCTTAAATCGACAGTAAAAATGTCAACGTGAGATTCTCCATCACTTGTCAGCTTTTTATCTCTGTCGTGTTAAAAAAAAAAAAAAAAAAAAAAAAAAAAAAATCACAAAGACACACAGACACTATTCAGTACTGTGGAGTCACGCACTGGGTCATATGCTCTCTGCTGCCTTAGGTGCCGATTTTCTCATATAACCTTAGAAAAATTCTTCCGGCTCCACCAATAATAGTTGTTAAAATAATTCATCTCACACTTTGTTCTCACTACGAAAAGTGTTTGTTAAGGACATGATCAAATAAATTCAATTTCAAATAAGAAAAAAGTAATTTTTCTTAAGTTTTTGTGAGAAGAAGGAATAAAACTTTTTAAACCGTAAAAATAAGGAAATTTCTGACATTGCTGTTTTTAAATCTAGAAAGGTCACACAAACAAATGGAGCGCTTAAAAACAAACTCAAACACCTCAATTCAAGACATCAACACTGACAAATGCTTTTAGACAATTCCAGATTTTGTTGTTGTTGTTGTTGTTTTGCATTGGCCTAACTGTTGACAACAACCAACTTACAGAAAACTATTCCTGAATGAGACACACTGCCTGGATTCCTCACCTTCTGCAGATCTATTGGTTTCATTTTCAAGTTAGCAAACTAGTTCTTCACAATAGAAAGTCCAAACACAAATGACTGAAGTAAGTACAAGATGCTGTTAGATTTATTTGTTAGTCAATCCCAACACAACAAAGCCAACATTTTGAACTGATCCCCTTAAATGCCTTTGTATGTTAAGATGGAAGTCCCAAAACATATATTAGAGAATCACATAAAAAACAAAGTTCTACATTTAATTTAATGTTTTAAACCAATCATTACTATAGTTCAAATACAGCAGAAGTTATATGAAAAAAACACAATAGATGAAATCGTAAAGTAATTATTTTTACAAGTATTATAGATTTTTTACACACTTTATACCCTTTTCTCAGACAAACATTAACATTTTCTCACTTCTTCTCTCTTGTTAAAACTCTCAAAAAAATAAGTCCAGAATTATAAAACAAAAACAAAGATCTTCTAGTGATTGAAGTAGTGCTGCTACAAACGATTATTTTAATAGTCGACTAATCACCAATTATTTTTTCTGATAAGTCAACTAATCGGGTCATTCGCAAACTGGAGTAAAGCACACATCTTAACCATCATTAGCTTTAAAATAACTAAAAGTTAGATATATATCACTACCTGGGATAATGCTAGTGTGAATGCTGTAAGCTGAATTCTGCCGTTGAAGATGCTAGTGCTGATAGCTGAAGATGCTGAAACTAATAGATGAAAACGCTGAAGCTGATAGCTAAAAACACTGAAGCTGATAGCCAGCTAAAATATTAGTTAAAAGTCAAATTGGCCAAAACAGCTTGCATGTAGCTGAAATATTAGCTAAACTCCAAAATAGCCTAAAAAACCTTAATAAATGATAAAATAGTCCAAAAAGCTAGCATAATGCCATCGTCGACTATTTTAATAGTCGATTAGTCGACTAATTGTGGCAGCACTGGATTGAGGATGTATATAAATTTAGCAAACTAAACGCAGGAGTAATTGGTAGATTGACAGTCAATTAGAATGCAGAGTGCAATGTGTGGTGAAGGGAATAGAGCATACAAAATTGCATGTAAAAAGAAATAAAAATCTGTGAAACTTCAAGGGTGCAAAAAGGGGAACCCTGTTCTAGCGAGTAACCGCTTACATTTTAGAACATAAAACAGGAGGTCCATTTTTCCCACCTCCAACTATTTAGGACCCACTTGACAAATCCAAAAATACTGTTTTAATCTCTATTTTATGTTTAAAAAAAAAAGCTGACATTGTGGCGGCAAAGATACCGCGGTCAACCTGTGATCAGAAGATTACAAGTGTGGTTCCCACCCTGCGCATCCATGTGTCCAAGAGTCCTTGGGCAAGACACTGAACCTCACATTGCTCGTGGTGGTTATCGGTTGGCGCCGGTGTTCGGCAGCGGAGCCGCCAGTATGTGAATGTGTGTGTGAGAATGGGTGAATGGGATTGACACTGTACAAAAGCTATAAGGTAGAAAAGTAACATATACTGGTACGTAAAGGCCATTTACCTTTAATGCCATATGATATTTTTGGGTCTTCAAGTCTAAATGAGATTATATACTTGCATCTGTTTCAATAAAGTCAAGCAGAAAAATTGTGATTTCTAAACTGAAAATAAAAGAGTTTAACTTGAAATGTTTAGCTTCCATTAGAACTTCCTGAGTCACATCTCTGCTTTGGAGATTTGCTGAGTTTTACCTGAGTAGGACTCCACACAAGGGCTGACACTTATGTAACAGAGAGTACTTCTGTTCTGACAGCACAGCATTCTCCACAATCAACAAGCTTGTCCACGTGTTGGTACAATCGGGAACACATTCCAAAGAAGAAATGCAAAAGATGCGAGTCTCGAGCATACTTCCTTGATGAAATTTCACAGCTTGTTAAAAGCAGCAGCAACACAAACCGCAATAAAAGATAGTATGAAATGCTACAAGCAGTCATTTAACTGTACGGTTAAGCAAAGAAAATAGCATTTTCTTATGACTACTGCCCAAAACCTGTAACTTCAACAACAATCTGCACTTACTTATACTAAAGAACAACCCCCTTTACTTTACTGGGTGGCAAAGGTCTTGATGTAATAGAACATTATAACTTTAAACAATATGTGCAGTTGTTATCAAGTACAAAAATGAGATTCCCAAAAAATCCAGATTTACTTATTTGCAGTTTGCTCTGTCAAATTGCTCAGATGTAAAAAAAAAAAAACAAAAAAAATGATCTAAGTTACCAAATGGCCTTTTAAATGAGTGGACACACATCCTTGGTGTCATAGATCCGTTTATTATGCTCCGTTCAGCTCTAATGACTCGCAGTATTAAAATGAAACTACAGTATTTTATGGATTTAAAAAAAAAATCATCTGATGAAAGAAGCTGGTTGGATTTCAAATGCAGTTGATCACCCAGAACAAGTATTTTTGCAGCAATATTAATTTGATTGGTCATCAGGTGTATCAGTGATTTGTGCCTCTGAAAAATGAAGATTTGCAATCATCAGCAGAGCTGGCTGACACATGGTAATAATTAGTGATTCACCAAAGCCTCTCTGCACCATGTGTCAAATATGACAATGGGCTAAAGCTTATCCCTCATGGCTGAGCGAACAAGATGTTAGAAAGATCCTGTTAATCAGATTACACTATTGTGAGAGCAAGGATTTTTAAATTTGTCATTTATCACTGTAATCTCCCTGAGTGGAATCAACAGAGGAAAGCTATGCTGGCCAGGACAGAGAGGACAGAGCCTTTTCTCAGTTCACAAAATCTAAAACTAGGAAGTCGAATAAAAGTCTCAAAAGTAAAAATCCTCAGTGACATAAAAGCATTTTTTTTCCCACACCGAAGTGCATAAGGCCCAGTTTATATTTCAAACTGATTGGTAATTACTTGGCTCTCATTGGCTGAAAGGCCATTGGACAGAATCGCCCCAATCCCTTGGGAAAATACAAAAATTCCTGATATATGTATAATAACAGGATCCATTGTATTTATATGCAATTGTAGACAAAATACTTTTTAATTTAAAAAAAAGTATGTGTGTATGTATACATTGTGTGGTTATTATTCTGTATATATACATTCTGTTGATAAATAAATTGAAATTAACTTTTAATTATGATTATTATTTAAAGTTGCCAGTATTATAACGGTCACTTTATATAAATAATTAAGGGGCAGTCTTTAATAAGAAATGGTTTTGCCTGCTACCTTTCAAACATATAGTATATTTATTGTCGATTGTGCTAATCAAGATGTGACAATAACATATGTAAAACTAACATGTTTGAATACACAACAGTTAAAAAATATATCATTTTAACCCTGGGGGTGATGAAAAGTTAATTGAGGAATTTAAGAAATACAGTAAGCTATGATGCTTCGATGCAGGAGTGCAGAAACGCAGAGAGCACGGACAAATAGATAGAAAGTCTAGCAAGTTACTAGATTGATGTTTATCTAATTTTTTGTACTCGAGATGCAATTTGCTTCTGTTTTTTTCGTAGACGAAGATAACCACTTCCTCCTCTGCTTTATTGTGTACCTGCGTGTACAAAACACAATAAGATGTTGTTCATGTTAATTAGACAATTGCGATGCTTGAAAAGTAAACGCCACTCAGGAGTTCATTGCGGACAGTTCAAAGATTACTATGAACTAGAGACCGTGTGATTGTGAATACAATTGATGCAACGGCAGATTGCTGTAACATATAAACCCGGCTCAAGAATCATATCTGTTTTATGCCCATTTCTACTTTAATTGATTTCAGAAGATTAAACATTAAACATTACAAAATTAAACAAGTAAATATGTCAACAGTAAATGGCAAAGTTTTAAACGTTTTTTTTTTAACTATAATTTATTTAGAAGTCCAGCAGCTTTCTGAAATCATTCTGATCCTTTCGTTGACCTCAAAGAGAGACATCAGGCTGCAACAATTCAAATTCCAACTTGGCACACATGTTAAGACATCGATTAGCCAACGTAAACCAGCTTAGCAAACACTTCCTGCTTTTCCCAACACCTCAAATATAACAACATACCTGTTCAAGGCTCCAATACCAAAATTTTGATGAATAAACTAACAAATTTAGCAAAACTACACAACTAGCAGGCTTCGAACCGCCCTATCAGCAAGAAGCAACCAAGCTCAATAAAACAGTCCATTATAATCAAACCAACCGCCAGATGTCCTTCATTCCCCAACAACTCATCAAACCAAATCCAGAAAATACACCAAGCCAAATCGAGTCACTTTCCTGAGCTTTGAACTCACCTATCACTACTCCACACAGCCTTCTTTTCCTTTACCTCAATAACCCACTACAGCCAGCAGCAGAGCCCACCAAATTAAAACATCATATATATTTAAAAATGTATTTAAATTGTTGAGGGAAGAGAGGCGTCCAAACCTGTCAAGCCTGACCTAGACCCTAAAAAAGTACAAGAACATGAGAAATGTAATCACTGAGGTACATTAATCTGGACATGGTCAACAAAGAGATTTCTGAGGTTGTGGTAAAACTGAAAATCTCGATGTGGGTGGTGAACCAAACATGCAGAAAACTAAATAAATTAGTGCACGTTCCCAGGAGTGACCAGAAACCCTCCAAATGTACATAAACAATTCTGTCTGCAACAGATCACTGAGGAACCCACAACATGTGAAGAACTGCAGGTCAGTGTTCATTATTTAACCACAGCAAAGAGACTAAACAGCACATAGACTGTAGGAAAAATTATGTAGAAACTGACAAAAGTTAATTTTTCTGAAGGTGGGTGTCATGTTACACTTGGTGTATAATGGCCAACATTTAAAAAGAATATCTTCTAGCAGGAGTCCTGGTTTTTGTTGTAGTAGTGTGACAGTTTGGAGCCTCGGGACCTGGAGGTTTTACCACAACCTTGAATTCTGTGCTCTGCTAGAAAATCCTGAAGGAGAGTATTCATCCATTTGTTCATGATTTCAAGCTCAACAGCATTTGAGCTTCAAGGCAGGACAGTTATCTAGAACAGTGGTCACTAACCTTTTCCAGGCCACAAACCAGTTTAATGTCCTACCATATTTTCACAAACCGACCTCGATGGGCCTGCAGTGGGCGTCCATTTTTTCTTTTACTCCAGTTTCCCTTAATTTAGAGGGTAAAGTTTATCTTCATCTTATCATCATTATATTTCTGAAGCTGTTTTAAACTTTATTTGTACACTAGATTGTGTGTAGCAACCTTTAAAATGTTAAATGCAGCTTTCGTTTTTCTTTAAAGTCAAAGGTTCGTATTCTGTTTCCTCACAGGGTCTTTTCTGCGAAAAAACCCCAAAAAACTTTCCAAATACATTTGTTTTTCGTTAACGTTGCTAGCTTTGGAGTTACAGTTTAGCAGTCAGTGCAGCCGCTTTAAAACAGTATCGGATGGATTTATGATATGTGGCCGAGCAACTTGAAATGCGTCAAGAATGAGTCGAATGCTGTGGGAAGAATCAAGTAGTTTATCAAAATAATACTTTCTTCAGAAACGGATTATAAATAAAATGTTAAAAATGTATGTCATGTTTTTTTTCTCTGCGAACCGATACCAGGACAGACCGGTACTGGCTGGAGCCTAGGGCCTAGGGCCTGAGGGTTAGGGATCACTGATCTAGAAAATACCACAAAGAGTACCTGTGGACACCTCATGAAAACATTCAAGTGGATTAGAAGAAGTAGAAGCTGAAACTCAACCAAGCTGCTCAGCCAGAACCTCAAACTGGTTTCAAATGCTAGAAAAACCTCTGGTGTGTCTGACTAATTTTACAAAGCTAAGTTTCTCCACAGCAATGTGGAAGCTGCACCAGCAGATATACATGCAGCTTTTGCAGGTACAAGTGGCAGAACCAGTTATTACATTGAGGGTCTATTATTTTTTACTTTTTTACACAGGTAAGAGTAGGTTTATACAGTTTCCTTCCCTTAATGAATGAAATCATCATTTACAAACATAAATTTTGTGCTCAGTTATGGTTGAGGACCATTCAAAAGTGTTGTGTGATTCACTTGAGCGTGGAAAAAAAATATTCATACCAGGAAGGGGGGAAATACTTTATAACAACAGTCCCTGCCCATCTGCATTCCAAATACCTTTGGAAACAGGTTTCTACCCCTAGTAGATATACAAAAAATTGTGGAAAAATTCAAATTCAAGACAAATTGGACTGCAAAGGAGACCAAAGATGCTTCCCGTTTCCTGATTCTATAGTGAAGTTTGTCAAAACTATGTTGTGTTTGAGTGGTTTAACATGCAGGACTCAAAATCAGATATAGTTTCTCCATTTAATCCAGCAGTTAAGGAAAAAAAATTTGTTTAATTTATGGATATGCGAAAAGCGAATCTATAGCTATTCAAATTGTATTGAACCATTAATTGAATCAACTTGTGGATAAAATCCGTCAGTGATACCAAACTCTATTGAAACTTCATGGTGATTAAACATTTGTTTAAATTGTTAAAATGTTTAAACTTTTTCTGTCTTTAAAAACGGAGTTGTGTGCATCGTCATCGTCAAACATGTTTCACCTTTGTGCACCAGGAACGAAAGTGACAACTTCACAAGTAAAAGAGGAAGAGTTTACAGTCCAAGGAGGAACAGTAGTTCATAGTATCAATTAAAATAAAATGCTGCATTAACTATGGGGAGAAAGGATCGTGTCGTAGAATGTGTCCAAAATAGACCACAGAAGACCTGAAACTGCAGCAGAGTCCTGAACAACAACATTTAGGAGAACATAAGAGGCTGTAGCTGAAACTGTAACTAAAGTTGGTTGGGAAATATTTTTCCACAGAAACAACAGTTTCAAATGAAACTAATATGTTTTACCAGTGAAGCCAAAGCATTGTTAAGAAGACTAACATTGAACCAGTTATTTTTGTTTTTTAATGCCGTTACTGGCTGCTGGCCAGGAAAACTGGTATTGTAATATAACCAACTCTTTCCTGGTCCAGAACTAAGAACTCCTTCTGAAGTTATGAAGACTAAATAGACCAATTAACCCTCTTTGAGCATCCTGTTTAGAAACCAGAACCACTGAACGTCAGATCATCTAAATTCATCAAGAAACACTGATTAAAAAAAAAAAAAAACTTTTATGTGAGGGCTGCACGGTGGCGCAGTGGTTAGCGCTCTTGCCTCACAGCGAGAAGGCCCCGGTTCAACTCCCAGCTGGGACCTTTCTGTGTGGAGTTTGCATGTTCATGCGTGGGTTTTCACCAGGGACTTCGGCTTCCTCCCACCGTCCAAAAACATGCTTCATAGGTTAATTGCTGACTCTAAATTGCCCCTAGGTGTGAATGTGTGAGTGATTGGGTGTGTGATTGAGACCCTGCGACAGACTGGCGACCTGTCCAGGGTGTACCCCGCCTTCGCCCATCAGTAGCTGGGATAGGCTCCGGCACCCCCGCGACCCCGAAAAGGAAGAAGCGGTCTCGAAGATGAATGAATGAATGAACTTTTATGTGAAATAAGTGCAGCAAGTTTATGCAATTGTACCCAATGTTATGAGGTGATAACCACATAAATGTATATTTATCAGCTACAATCATACACTTCCAGTTTGTGCTGCCACGCGGTACCTCAATGCTCAGATATTTGCAAATTGTTCCCAAAAATATGAAAATATTTGCAATGTTCAAGATTGCTGATCTGTAATCTTTATAAATCTAAACATGTGAAGTAAAAATAAACTACAGGCAATGTAATTATTGCCCTAAAATAGAGAATAATGCTGGAGTGTAAGTACATAAACTATTAAAAAAAACACCAAAAAAATGTATGCGCTACTGTGACCGGAATCAAAAAAATCTATTAAGTCAAGTGTTGGTAAAGCTTCTTATTTTCAAAGGAAAAGAAGTTCAGTTTACTGAAATCCATTCTGAAACGTAAAAGTCTTAAATATATATAAAAATATATAGAGTAGAATAACATAATAGAATATGAATAATGAAAAAAATGATGCATACAAACGTATAAATATTACAAAAATCATGTGTTTAATTTTATCTCTAAAGTAGTCAAAGAGCCTTATTTAAGCGTTGTGTCTTCATTCTCTTCTTTCAACTGTTACTTAGAAAATTTTAGGAGGGAAAAACTGTCAAAAATAGCTTCAGGATTTGTTGTGAAAGGATCCCCAGCAAAATAGAGGTTTATGTTTTGTTTACTGCTCAAGTTAACCAAGAAGTTGACAGAAAATTTTTGAGTGTGACATTGTTGAGAGTGACGAATATCAATTAATTATTTCAAAATCTTTGTTTTTATCTGCTTTGTTTTGATTCTACTGTTTTAAATAAAAGTATGAATGATAATAAACCCATATTATTTTTATTTTCATTCATCCAGTAAAAATATATATACATATAGTAACCAGTGAGACATATTTAAATTAAATAGTGACAATTGTGGTTTGATCTGTGGATTGTTGATTTGCCACCTAACAGCCTTTCTTTCAGTGTTTTAATGTCTACCCAGTTTATGCGCCATTTATAAAAACCTGTCAATGTTTTTAAAAGTACATCAACAGTGGATCAGCAGTGGTCATTAAAAACAACAATTATAAACTTTTTTGGATCAAATAAGAAGATCCAGCATAAAAACACTTGCTTATTGGCAAATGAAGACAAGTACTTGAGAAACCAACTCCATGCACCACTGGAATTCAGAATATTCTCGTTTCTTCAAACCTTCTTTTGTTAAACCTCGTGAGTTGGCTGTAACAACACAATACTTCAAAATGAAGCATCACACTAAACTCTTTCATGAGTGTGGGGAACAAACTCGGCACAGATTTGCTGTAGATTTGCGGTTTTCCAGAAGAAAAAAAGGTGTGAATCTTTAATAAAAACTGTTGGAAATGACTAGCTGCACATGACGTAAAAATTTCGGTACTGGTCACATCATACTCACTCTGCATTGAAGCCATTGACGTGTAGGATCCTCATCTGCTTTACTATGGTACTCTTTCCTGACTCTCCAGCTCCTGCAACAAAAAAGGACTTTCATGAGCCCACCAGTAAAAGGCCAGATATTATGATTATGCTCCATACAGGATTTCACAACGTGTATGGACAGGTTGATATTAGGATATGAAGATACAGTAACATACAGATATTTTTCGGAATAATAACAGC
>NC_050518.1:3451948-3457678 GCF_002922805.2 Oryzias melastigma
AAGATTTTTGGTTTTAAATTTCTGGTTGCTGGTTTATGCCCAGTTTTTAGCAGTGTCACATTTTAGTTGTACACAAGTGAATTACACTAATGAAACACTTTCCAAGAAACCTAAAAATGGTGGACAACTACATGAACAGTTAAATGTATTAAAAAATAAAAATAAATAAAACAACCTCTTTAAATGATATACATTTCCCATTACTTCATTGATGCAACCAGCCTGTTTCTGATAAACAAAAAAAAAAAGTCCAATAAAAACAAAAACAAAAAAAGGCAAGAAGACTCATCAAAGTCACTGTTGTTGCCAAAACTATCACATTTCTATCAGGAAGAGTTAAGTTAGTTCCAGTTTTATTTGCTGCATCTCTGTCCCAAACAGGTAGTTCAAAGGCTTAAACGACAAGAAAAACAAGAAGTACTTCAACATATTCCAACTCCGTGCCAGCACCTGAAGACTTGTTTGGGGGTTGGACTAATCTGGAGAAGCAAGTTGTCTTAAGAGAACATAGCCCATGTTTTAGATCCATGAACTGGATTTGTCGATAAAGCAAAACTCTGGGATGTGTCTATTTCAGTGCTTTTAAAAGCAACTTAACAACAAGGTGCTCTCAGATCAGAGTGATGCCCTCACATCAGGGTGTCAAGTCTCTTGTTTCTCACTTGTCTTTTCCTACATCACATTGTCATAGTAAGTAACACTGCAACAAGTTTCAGATGAACTTCTTTAAAAAACAAACAAAACAAAAAAAACACTAGCATGGCACTACCTTTAAAACTACTATAACCTTTTTAGAGCTAATTTTAATATTCATACATTTATTTCTATTGTTGGGTCACTTTTTCACTCTTTATTGGTGAAAAACAATTGAACCGATTAAAGCTTGAGATCCAAAGAGGACTTGAAACAGAAGTATGAGCATGTTTTGCTGTTAATAAGCCTTATTAGTTCTAAAAAAAATGTAAATGTTATGAGATATTACCTGGTGAAGATACTTAAAAAAAAAGAAAGCAACCCAGCTAAGTCATGAATAATGAAGCTGTTTCTCTGCTAACAAATGTGTTAAACCAAGTATTTAGAGGTAAACAACTATCATAGATTTGCACCAATATTTCAACATCAATTACAATAAAGATGTATAAATGTTTTGATTTCTGGATGCCATTTGACCATAAACATAGGCGACATTAAATGTTAGTCTTCATCCATGTATGTTTTTAGTTCTGGATAACTCCAATAGTATTGCTCACCATTTTTGCAGCACCAGTAATGTTAGATATGGGGTGTGAGGTGCTATAAAACGGAAAGCTCTAAGCAACAAGGATGGGAAGGGGTTCCTCTGCGCCAAAGTACCGCACACAAGTCAGAGGGAAATTTCTAATGATCTACTGCCACTTTGCAGAAACGTCGGCTGAATCCAAATTCTTCCCCTTCTCCTACGGCTTCTCTCTACACCTCAAATTGTAGGGGCTTTTGGAGGGGTAGTGTTGTCTGAAATTGTTTTTTAAGGGGAGGCCGTAGGGACTTTTGACTGCATGTCCCTCCGCTGTGAGGGTAATCCGTGAGGTGAAATGCGTTTCTTCGTTAGGGTGAGCTCTGAAGAACAGAAGCTTACATTTACATGTACGTAATGACTTTTTGAAGTTATAAAACTGATGTTTCATATTTTCCGAGTGGTAATGTAGATGATTGGCGACCATTGATGACATCATCGAGTGGTAGTAACGTCCGAGTGGGGGTAAGGAAAGAATTCAGCTTTGGCTTTAATTGTCCTACAAAAAGACAAGTTTTGGGATCTTGCCTAAAATTTACATAATCATAATTAAAAGACCACTAGAAACGCTTTTGAAATAGATCAAAAAATGATAGGAGTGGGTCTGTAACCCTTGTGCTATTCTAGGTATGTTGACATTGGGAGTGAAGCCGTCTGGACCCCACAAGACCGTGAATTGAACTTTTTTTTTTTTTATCTTTACTGGTGTCTGTGGCAGACATAAAATCATGTCCACCTTCATCGACATATGTCATGGGATGGATAACACTTTAATGTAAGACTTGGGTCATCTGGACCCCACAAGATAGCACTAGGGTTAAAAATGTGAGAGTTTGAAGCTTCATTTTATAGCAATTAGAAGATTCAGCTAAACACACAAAAAAACAACAACTTTGCAGCAAATGTCTGTTTTGGTTTTCTTGTGGGACCACTCACTTTTCTGAAGTCACTACAACTTCACCTCCAACATAAATAACCGTGTGTCGCTGTGAACACTTAAAGAGATTTATCACATATTAGCATTTTTACAGAGAACACCACAATCACAAACAAGTGATAAACCTGGGGAAAAGGAGAAAAGCATGTTAATTTCCTCCCACCTTCAGCTCTCTCACAGGTCTGTTTCTCTAGTAAATAGTTTCAAAATGTGTTGTTGTATTGCATCTTTAATATAGTTGAAGGTACACTCCCTTTGCAGGTAATTTACAAGAATGGTTTGTTTTGCAAACTTGTGTGTCCCAAAGTGGGATAAAGGTTAAAACAAACGTTTGTGTTGAAGTAAAAGATCTGTTTAGAAGATAAAAGAGGCAAAAAACTGAAATAAAGTAAGCCGTGTAAGTAAACGGAGGTCTGGGGTTTGTTTATTGCAATTCTAAAAGTTTACAGTTTGATTTCTTTTCACATGTGGACTCAAGTGGAGTTTGGTGTTGGCAGTTGCAGGGTTTTCTTTTGACAGCTCCATGCTAAAAAAAAAAAAAAGAAAAGAAAAAGAAAAACTGCTCAGAGCTGCAGTTTCAAAAACTTATGCAATGGCCGTCACACTATTGACAATGTTTCCCAAAACAAGATCCCAGAAGGTTATGCAGGGAGGAAGCAGTCTGTGGACACTGAGAGAGAGGTCTTGTCTGTAGAGCTGTTCAGGACCACAAATTATTAAAAAATAAACAAATCAAAGCAAGAGGAAATAAAACAGATACTCACCTAGAAGTAGTAGTCTGTGTGTTGCTCTGTATATTTGTTTGTCTTTTTGGAGCTGCTTCTCTATCTTCTTGTTTGCTTCTCTTTGTGCCTTCTCCTCATTTCTCTGGTCTTCGGTCTTACTGTTGCCCAAACAACCCATCTTCCCGCAAGGAAAAAAAGAAAAAAGGGGGTGGGGGGTCCAGGGGAGGAGGAAGAGGAGGTGGAAGGAGAAGAAGTAGTGGTGGGGTTTGAAGAAAACAACTAATCTAGATCTCTCGTTTGTCCCGTGGCAACAAAGTCACCCACATCAAAACCTTTAGTTTCCTTTAAATAGCGCTGCTCCTTTGCAAAAGTAGAATTGTGTCCATAAAACGTAGTTTGCAGTCAGAAAAGGGGGGCAGGATATTGCTGCTAACGACGCGGAGGCCGCCTTCTCACTTTCCTGAAGCCTCCACTGTTTTTTTCCCCTCCACTGAAGTGTTTCACTTCTGAAAGCCGCCTCTCTTCGTCTGTATTCCACAGTGTTCGTTACGACACCAAAATTTTGCTTTTCACCTCAAACGGAGGCCGTACGCGCAGATTATTTAGCATCTCCGAAAAAAGCCCGGGACTTGCGTCTCACTGCTGCCCGCGACTGGAAGCCGAGCTCGGCGTGTCCGAGAAGCTCGCGCTCGCTGTGCCGCGGCTCGCCTCCGCTCCGCCTTTCATAATAAACACTTCCATAGGTGGACGTTTTTTGTTGTTGCTTTCTTTTGTCGCTCAGACGGAGATTTTCGTCGGGAGGGGAGAGCAGCAGGACAACAGGAAGGGTATTTGCACCCAAAGCGAGCTACATGTGTGACACTCTCTGAGCTTCCGTCGTCATCTAGCTTATTTTCATGCTCTGCATCAAATCAGGCCGAGACAGCTCCAGACTCACTGCGGCTGCCTTCCCGTCCGGATCCCCCAACACCATCCGAAAATAGATAGAAAGAAAAGCGCTGTGTTCCCCCCAATTCGTCCTCCTTATTTGTGATGGCTGTTGTCCTCCAAAAAGGCCTCCTCCTCGCTTTTGTTGCTGAAATGTGTTATCAGCCCCTCACATCACCACCAAGCCTCCAAAAAATTGCGTACCGACAGACTCTCCTTTCGCTTAATTCCAGATGCCGTCTCCATAAACCCCCCTTGGCGACAGAAAAATCAATCAAAGGGGGGAAATGACACAAGAAAAAAACGTGACCAAGATATGAGAATCCTTCGAAATGTATCCACGCTGCTGCTGCTGCTTCTTCTTCTTGCAGATGGGAGATCAACCGCCGCTGTCAGGCTGCTCTCAGGCCTAAACGTGTTCGTCCGTCGCCGCACTGTCATAGAAACGCACATTTACATGGATCCCCCTTGATTCCGAGGTGGGTAAACAGGTTACAGTCCTCCCAGAACATGTCAATTAACATTCACAGAAGGAGGACGCGGGCTTGTTGGAGCAGCACATTCCCACCGCGAAGGCCGCTCCTCTCCCGGCCGTTGGTCGACGAAGGTGAAACACGGCTCAAAAAGCTAAAACAAAAACAAACAAACAAAAAAGAAAAAAAGAAAAACTAAACTCAATTCTTGGAGGGTATTATTTTCTCCCGTTCTCCCTAGCTTTATCTCCCTCCGAGAATAGTAGCCTACACTGAGAAGACAGAAGAGGCACGGGGTGGGGCCACACAGAGCTCATTGAACCTTGGGAGGCCGCTGCGCTTCGTCACGTGGTCTGCGTCAGCCGCGCGGCAGTGCGCAGAAAACGGCGCCCTGTTCGAAGAAACGGACCGCAGGAGGGTGGGAGTCATGGGGGACACGGGCCGGGGACCCCAGCAGATCTGTATGTGAACGGTCGCTAAAGGGGACCCCACTAACAAAGGTCCCCAAAGTCTAAAAGGTAGGGGTCCACTTTCCCTTTATCTCAATGGATAGGTGATATTTCAATATCACCTGTTGGTAATATGGAAAGCTGCTGATATGTTTGCAGATCTTTGTTTGTGAAAACTGCAAACAAGTGTATTCTTAAAGCCTTTAACCCTATAAACCCCACTGCTAAAAAAGTCACTGATTTTTTTTTTTTTTTTTTGTAAGTCCCACTACAAATATATTTTTTCTATTGCAAAATCGTTCACAGTGGCCTTTAATTACGAAATATAGTTTTTAGCCAAAATAAAAAAGCCTGTGTCACTTTTTTAAGACATTTGCTGAAGAGCAGCAGGAGCTCATAAAAGTTGCCTCTGAGCTTTGGGCGGGACTTTGTGTGGAAGTTAGCCTCTACTAATTTCCCATCAACTCTGGCTATGTCCAAGGACATGTTTGAATTCCTTCCCTACTCACTATAGTGTGTTCTCAATTTTGTAGTGCTGTCCAAATGCACAATTCCAAAATCGAGTGCCCTATACATTTCCCAGAAGTCTTTGCAAAAAAACATATCGATAGTACATTAGCGAATATGGACCACACTGCATTTGAACATTTTTTTGCGGAAAAATGTGTTTAAATGTAATTTTTTCAAACAAACTATCTGCATTTTCAGATTCAGAACACACAAATAGATGTTGTAAAATGTTCGAGTTGATTACATTTTTACTTTGTGAATCGGTGCTGTCATATATGACTTTTAGAAAAAAAGTGAAAGTAGTGAAAAATGTATTTTTTTTGATAAAACATCAACATTTTCTTTAACAAAATATAGTGGATTCATAATTAGTTGTTGTAAAATGTTTGTATTGATTAGGTTTCCCCTTCACACATAAATTACATCATATTTGCTA
>NC_050518.1:3457691-3459466 GCF_002922805.2 Oryzias melastigma
AAAAAAAAAAAAAACAAAAGTAGTGAGCATGGTGTTCGGGCACTAGATAGTCTTGCACTACATAGTTTTATAGGGAGGGAGGGAATTCAGACTACGGCAGCCCAGTTGAGGAAAATTAAGTTTATTTGTCTAAGTAAATACAACAGAATTGGAGTGAAGAAGGGAGACTTTGACCCGCCATGGCAGTTGCTGCATCACAAACCCAAGGTTTTTCAAATCGCAGGTTTTCAATTGCTCCTGATTCAACACAAATAAAGAAATACTCTGAAACTAAGATTTTAAACTAAAATTATTTTATATATGTTTTCCATCATGAGAAAAGTGCTTCAATACATGTGAAAAACCCAATTATAATTGTAATGGGTGTTTAAACCCCTTGATTAAAACCACACACAGCATTACAATATCCCTTTTTTTAAATAAGGTATGAAAAGTATAAATCATGATACGTTGGGTGATTTTTTTTTTTTTGCTCACAAAAATGTTAAGATGCAAACATATTGACATGAGTATTCAGGGTGAAAAAAACACAATGTGTCTCAAATTTGAAACACAGATTTTTAACAATGTAACTGTATTACATATAATTAATTATCAACCAATTTAGTATTTTTTAAATATGACAAGTAGTAATTTAAAAGTAATAAATAACTATAGATGAGTTATTCTTAAAATAAAGCTTTTAAAATTAGCAAAATGTTTCCAGCCAAAAGCGTTTTTGAAATTTCATGGAAGCAGCCATTTTGAAATGATCAAAAAAAGCCCTTCTACTGCCCCTAGTGGAATGATGACGAACGACAGGGCTGAAAAGTTAAAAGTTATTTATAACTTATGGTAGAAGCAAAATTACAGGTAGGAAAGGTGTAATTTCCTACCTGTAATCATGTTATAAATAACTCAAATTCTTTTGAGTTATTTATAAGTTTTAAGGAAAAAGGTGTGTATCAAATATGATACAAATGTTTATATATAGGTAATGAACAAAGAAAGAGGTGAAATCGTTCTCCTTCAGGGTTTTTTGTTTTTTCTGCAATAAGCAGGAAATCCATTTAAACTTAATTATAAAATCAAAATATCATAAAAAAAGCTTTCTTTTTTTTTCTTTTTCAAACAGCATATTTTATTTATCTTTCTGTAACACTTTGTGTTGCGTTGTGTGCTACATTTCTCCATATAGACACTCATGTTCTAAACTCAAACATTGGGGCCAATCTAAGATCCAGAATTGGGCCTTATTTAAAGTACTTCGTCAAATTGATCTTTCCGTCATAGCTCGTCTTCAACCAGTGCACAGTTTAGGTAAAAAAGTTATAGTAAAAATATTTTTTTGCATTTTAACATCTTTTTTACTTTGGCTACAGATTTTGCAGAACTTATCAAAATTGCAAGTTTAAATATATGTTTTAGAACCACAGTGCATGCAATCTTCACTTTAGACAAAAAAAGGTATCTGAATAAAATTTGTGGTTTTGATGCTGCTAGAAAATTTCTTCACATTCTATAAGAGGAAGTCAGCTGACCTTCATTGATCTCTTTGTTTAAATTACCATAAAAATATCTCTGATTGTTCAAATTTGTTTGACCAAAGATACATTTTATTAGTTAGGCATGACTGTAGTAGTTGGACTGAGTCAGTTGTTTACCAGTCACAACCACAAGTGACATTTCAACAAAGTTTAGGTGCAAAGTTATATCTCGGTGGGGAAGATTTCAAATTCAAGATTCAAGATTCAAGATTCAAGATTCAAGATTCAAGATTCAAGATTCAAAGGGTT
>NC_050518.1:3459521-3461215 GCF_002922805.2 Oryzias melastigma
ATGTTTGTGAAAAAAGCCCTACAAATCAATTCAAAATGACTACTTTTTGCTGGACTGGGTAACAGCTGTTCCTAAAATTCAACAAAAAGTTGTGGTGCCATCCAATTTTTTTGTTTGTTTGTTATGGACGCATAAAGGTGTGCCACATTGTGGACCAAACCCATTCAAGTTTTTTAGTTTACTTCTTTTCATTCTTTTTTTCATAGATAGTGGCTGATCCAGCATTTTTCTTCAGGAAAAACAGGCATAATAATTACTACAATTAAACTGTTGAAAAAGTGCCAGGTATCTTAAACACAAACAGGTTTTTCCAGCTAAATAGTTTAAAATAACGAATGAACACATCACAACAGTAATAGAAGAAGACAACTTGTTATTTGAAACTGAATTAATTGTATTTTATGTTTTACTTGGAGACTAAAATTGAGAAAAAAATCTTGAAATTTTTGTTAATTCTAGAGAAATGTGCAGTTTCAGGTCAAACTTTTTGAAACTGTTTAGTTGTTTTTTTAAGACTATCAGCCACTAGGTGGCACTCTCACTCTCCTTTTCTGTGTGTAAAACTTGAAGTAAAGTTTAGTATTTTTTTTCCTGTGAATCCATATTTAAGAATTATTTTCTGACATTGTAAAAAAAACACTGATTAATATTATTAGTTAATATTTTTTAGAAATATGTTTGCATTATTCAAGTCATTTTGCTGTAGTTTAATGTTGGAATAGGTATTAAAAACTATTTTTCTGTAGTCTTGCCCTTTTGCCACACATATTTTTTAATTTCTTTTGTACATTTAAAACACAGCAAGACAATAATTAAAAAGCAATTAAACATTTAGGCAATTAGAGCTTATTGAAGGCCTCCATCTACTGTAACTTAAAAACATAGAATATACATTGGTGAAAAAATAAAAGCAGTGATAAGTCACAAGTATTAAAATGGGCTGACAATAGAAAATAAAATAAAAAACAGTAATAATAAAATACAATTAGTTTATATGTGACTAATAAAGTGATGTGTGGTGTTTGTGTATGTACAAAAAACACAAGAGTAAAATCCTTAGAAAATATCACAGTGAGGAATTTCAAGTGATGGAAGACATGATAAAAGTTATTACATAACAAGTTTAAAGCTTTTTAAGGTGTCTTTTGCAATACCTTAAATAAATACAAGTATTTTGTACTTAGAACAAGTCATTTCACAGTTTTGCTGCCCTAAATCTTATTGAATATTGATCTCAATGAGTGAAAAACTTGGGAAGATGAAGAGCTGAGGAGGTAGAATGTATATGAGAATTAACCATAAGACTTGCAGTTAATTGATCAGGAATATTTCATTCCCTAAAAAGTATTTTTACAAGTCAAAATGCATATTTGAAAGATATTAATATTATTAATGGAGAGAATTTGAAGTATCTGAAATATTTAGGAAAATATTGTAACTCTGACCTGGTTGTGACTCTAACAAAGTGTTTCTGAAGAATAAAGATGTTATAGTTTTTATAGTAGTTGGAAATGGACAAACAATATTACAATATGAGATACAGATAAATCAAACTATAATAAAGAATTAAAACAAAATTTGTGATTATAAGATGTCTAACCTTCATCATATATATATCAGTGGCGGGCCGTCAGGGCCTGCAAGGCCTTCTCTGCTGGCCTAAAAATATCTGAATCACAGACTGATATTAATTA
>NC_050518.1:3462169-3467810 GCF_002922805.2 Oryzias melastigma
TATATATATATATATATATATATATATATATATATATATATATATATATTTAACAAACTATCAGTTTGTTATCTCTAGTTCAAATTCTCATCAACAAAAATTCCCAAAAACTTTGTGCTGGACACCTGATGCATTTCAACAGACACCATGGTGTTTCTTGATAAATCTTTTGAATACTTGTTTTTGTTTTTTTCCCACTATGAATAATGTCATCGGATTTTCTTATATTTAATTTATTAAGTCTGAACCACATTGAATAGGCAGTTAAGGCAGCATCAGCACCCTTCATGAGGGATTAAAAATTTGAATTAGAGAGAACAAGGGTTTTGTCTTTGGCAAACATGATTGGAAAATAGTATTAAAACATTTGATAAATATTTTATATAGATGAGAAATAAGAATGGTCTCAAAACAGAACCCTGTGCAACTCCACAGGATAATTTCTCTTTTTCAGAACAGAAACTCTTAAAGCCAATAAACTGACTTCTGTTTATAATGTAACTAGTGAAGCATTTATAAGTGACATCATGAATTTATAAACTTTGTTAACAAAATGTGGTGATTAACTGCATCAAAATCTTTATTACTGTCAATAAAGATGCTACAAGTATACTATTTTTTCAAGAGCACAGTTAACTTTATCAATCAGGTTATCCAAAGCCATACAATTAGAGCAATGTTTTCAAAAAACATACTGATGTTTGTAGATAATTGAACTAAACAGACCCATAACAGGTTTTCTTACATAGATTTAGTAATTGAAATTAATAAAACCTTCTGAGATTCAGTATATAGCAAGTTTATATACTCTAACTTGATTTTACACAACAAAACAAACAGTATCAATTCCTAAATTTGGTTTATTATATATTTATACATAAAGTATAACATTTTCAACAGACAGCAAAAGTACAACTAAAACCTTTATCATAATAGCTGTATTAAAAAGAAAAAGTTTAGCTCTAGAGACAGACATTTTGATAGGCTTAATTCTCATTACTGTATTTTCTAATTGAACTTTTCGCTTGCAATTATTTTTCTTGCCAGCAGAGGATGCTACAGCTAAATTGCAACAGAGTTGATTCTTTAAAAACCTTTTTTCCCAAATATTAATCTTAGATTATTCAAAATTTTTCAAAAAAATTCATCTTTTTTATTTGATTTTCTCCACAAAGAGAAAAAAAAACCACACAGCTAATTTCTCTGAAGCTGTTCTCTGCTGAAACACTAGCTGCTTTCTCAGCACTCATTATGATCACAATCAATTCAAATTTACTGCAGCTGACATGTAACTGAAACAGTTTTAAATACTGTGTGTTGTGGGGTTTATCTGTTGGTAGCATGATAACCAAAGGACACGTATGCACAGAAACTTTACGCACATTCTTATTTTCGCTTAAGGGAAACAAATTTGATTTTTTACATCTAGCAAAAATATAGAAAGAGAGCAAACATGTTAATTAAGAAAAACTGAAAAGTAATGCAGCAGTTTGGAAAATATAAAATGTATTTACAGTTTTATAGGGTGTTTGTATTTGTTGCACTATTCTTCATTTAGATTTTTTTTTCTATTTTAAATGTGTTACTTTTTTTTTTAGACATTTTGCATACAAACAGTACACCAACAGTATACAGAGAACAAAGAAACAAAGGCAGGAAGTGTTGCAAATATTCAAAGACACAGAAAAGTGAACATACAGTATCTCACAATAGTGAATACACCCCTCACATTTCTGCAGATAATTAACAATATCTTTTCTTTTTGTGGCACAACATTGCCAAAAAGAATATTTCCAATGAACATGTTACCAAGGGTTTACCAAGGGTTTGGCTATTGTTATCTGTATTGTGAGTAATTTTGATGTAAAAAAACATTTACTCTGCTATACAAGATGGACTCCAACTACTTTTAATTTTTTGAAAAGTAGATTTTGGCAGTGTTGTCCTATGAAAAGATATAAAATAAATATTTTTAGAAATGTGAGGGGTGTACTCACTTTTGTGAGATACTGTATATTAATGGTTTTCAAAGCCTTTTTGGTAACAGAATCGTTTATTTGTTTCATGTAACAAACAATGTCATTCTAAAAGTATTTAACACATTTTTTTGACTGTATTTGCATTTGTTGATGTGAAATTTTGCCATTAGGATTAATATGTTTCCTATTTTAAGACAACTTGCAGCATTGTCCCTATTAAATTTGGGTATGAAATGGTTAAAAGGATAAAACTTGTGTATAATTTTGAGGGTAACTTCACATTTACTCTTACAGTATTGAGTTTTTCTCTCACATACATTCTTTTTTTTTTTTTTTTTGCATGGACTAGTTTTTGTATTTTTTTTATAAATATTTATATATTATATATACTTTAGGAATTACTGCAACATTAGAACAGATTATTTGGTGCATGGGTACTCCTTTTTCTAAATCTTGAATATGAAAATTTTCACTTGTCTTGAAAAAAACAAACCAAAAAATGTATTTTTGTGTGAGGAGGTTTAGGTACCACCAGCCTGTTTGATGTTCATACCAAACTGTCTTTTAACTTTGGATAAAATATATATATTTATTGTTTTTTTTTTTCAAACCTCTTACTAACTATTTATTTCTCTCAATTTTTTAGATTAAGTCTAGACAGCAATGCAAATACAGAATAATCCACATTCTTTACCTTTTTGATTGATTAAAATAAACACTATTAGTTTAAGTTA
Source organism: Oryzias melastigma (assembly GCF_002922805.2). Taxonomy (NCBI): domain Eukaryota; kingdom Metazoa; phylum Chordata; class Actinopteri; order Beloniformes; family Adrianichthyidae; genus Oryzias; species Oryzias melastigma. The sequence goes on from NC_050518.1 coordinate 3,464,883, forward strand.
AACTGTATCAATTAAAACACTTCTAATGACATAGATTTAACTTCTCTAAGGATTCATTTAGTAAGTTTTTATCATTTTTTAACTGACTTTTTGACAGACCCCCTCATAAATACGTGTGGTTGAAGAAGATATCACACATTTTGTTTCAAAATAGTCTGATGTTGAATTTTCCTTCATCTGAGTAAATGTTGATGCTTCTGCTTGTCTCAGTTTTTTGCATTGATCATCTCTACTCACACCAGGTCTTTAATGGCCTCACGGCCATGAATATTAGATACACTTCCCTTTGCCCCACGTTGCGAATATGATGAGCCAGCCTGAAGCGGCTTTGTGGAAGAAAATCCTAAATGGTAAATAAAATAATAAATAGAAACAAACTAAGTAATACTAGGAATATAGAACTATTGCATAGAAAACATAAAAACAAACTTGTTTTATTGAGACATTCCTCTTAACTGAAGTTCACTCAAATGTGAACTTAATTGAAAAATGATACAAATAGAAGCTAAAGAATCTTCTTCTTCGTGCTTTTTCTCCGTGGAGTAAACATGTCATGTGGTGAAAGCAGCCTGTCTGTGTGAGATTAGCTGCAACATGAGCATAATGCCAAAGATGCTGGATTACAATGCATCAAATCTGAGACAGGCCAGGCGGGGGGAGAGGTGAGTGAAGGGAAGGGAGGGTGTGACAGTAATGCCAGTAAAGAGCGAAGGACAGTTTCCCTCCGGGCTCTGGACCTCATGGTTTCATGAGCAGACCGTCGTCATCCTCGTTCTATAAGAGTTTCAGTTTCACCACTCCAGGATTAAAAAAAATATATTCTGGGAAATGTAAGAAGTTTGGGCTTTGCTGTCTGACACACAGAGGGGGACATGGCCGGGGACCTCATGGTTGGGGTTCTCTATAACTTACTGCTGCCGTTGTTCCTGCTTACTGGTGAGTTAACAGAATCTTCTTTTTTATTTGTGTTGATGGAAATCTTGGCGACTTCAGCTTCAGATTTCACATTAAAGCTGAGCAAGTGATCAAAGCTGCTTCCTTTTGTGCTCATAAACTGATTATGGAGGCTGTGGTAAATCAATAGATGTGATTGCTGTTGAGGGTTTTTAGTTGCAGACATATCGTATAGTGAAGCTAACAGATTGTAGAGTTCAGAAAAGACACCAAACAGACAAACCAATGAAGAACTCAGGATTAAATGTCTGATGGGAATTCAGATACGTTTCCTGTGTGGCTTTATCATCTGGAGTCTGGAGTTTGTGATGAGTTTTTATGTGGTTTTATCCTTTAACTGACAGCTCATTTAGACATTTAGAAAACACATTCTAAAAAATATTATTCAATAAGCAGAAAAAAATGTTTTTTAATGTTGAATTTGTCTTGGATGGGTAGTTAAAGGGTTAACTACTAATGTTTTGTATCTTCATAAATGCAAAACTGTTTCTTATATATTGGCAGATGACAAAAAAGTACTTTTTAAGATAATAGAATTGACAAAATATTGTGTGTAAACTATATAAAGTTATAAAAATATACCAAAAACATTCATTGAACTTCTAGATTAAAGAAATAATAGAACAAAGTGACTCAATTTTATGATTCCCTTATTAAACTTGAATGTTGGGAATGTTTTTCTTCGTTGTGATTTAGATTGAGATTAAAAATTTTGTACAGAAATTGAGGCTCTCCCAAAGAGCTCATATACTTTCTCTGAGAACTTCTGACCTGAAGACAAACATTTATTTTAAATTTATATCAAATACAACACTGAAAATGTGTTTTTATGGTTATAATAATAAAATGAAATGCAAAAATTATTAGGTTTTTTAGCTTTTAACATTATTTTTATCCAATTCACATGAATTTTCTACTCTTTGTGTCTCAGCTACGTCTTTCCGCTACAATGGTCTGTCCATGGTGTACTTTGTGTTTTTACTCATCCTGCCACTGCTGCCAAACCCCAGCTTGGCCACCTTGAAAGGTGAGGGGGTGGGGTTTTCATTCTAAAAGCTTTTATCTCTTTTTGCAGGCATCACCTCAAAACAACAGAGGGTAAATAGTGTCATTCCAAATTCAGAGCATTCAATTCTCACCAGTTTTGGTCATTTGTGCTTTTCCTCTAGTGTCAGGATATTGTTAAATCATATTCGTTGTGCTTATTTATTTAAAAAAAAAAGAATTTGCCTTTTTCTTTTTTAAGAATCTTTTACTCATTTTGAGTGTGGTCATTTCTATCCTCAAAGTTGGACCCTTTTTCTACAAATTTTCACATTTCTGGAAAGATGAATTTAATTACAGTTAGTTTAAAGAGTGCTGGTTCTAACAGGCACAAATGTGTTTATTTAAAAGTTAATTTTAGCACAAATGCAGCTGGAATTCATAGGAATATTATCTTGAATTGTTTAATTACTGCTTAGTAAAATATTAAGAATTGCTTGTGGGTTAAAGTGACAAACAAATGAAAGGAATGATGCTTATTGTGCATATGTTTTAAGGGTAATCAGACTTTTCTTTTGTCCCTATAAGTCTTTGTAAATACTCTGCTATGGGCAAGAGAAAATGATTTAGAGATTTGTTTTTTACTTTCTTTAAAGAGGATGTGGTTTTAGTTTACAGTCGTAAAATTGACATTAAACTGATTTAATTGTTTAAAATCAAATTTGGACTCCTGTCATTCAATCAGTTCTTGAGTTTTGTCGTCCTACATTCACTTTGAGGCAGGTTTGGACGTGATGATGTTTCTAGAGGATCCACTGAAACTTCTGCTCACAATTTGAGATTCAATATATCCACACAAATCTCTCCTTTTTTGATTGAGCCTGCCCCTTCTGCAGCAAAACAACTAACTTAACCCTTTTACTGATTCATTAATCAAATAGAAAATGTACTTTGCCAGACAACGAGATTGTAATCTGGTGTTTGTTTGTG
>NC_050518.1:3469948-3480189 GCF_002922805.2 Oryzias melastigma
TCAGCCGCTCCATCAGCATGCTGCTTTTCAGTTCTCTGTGTGTGATGATGGCTATCTTCAGTGCAGGACATCTGCTAGCTCTGTATCTCTATCAGCTGCCAATGTCGCAGCAGCTTGTACCACCAGAGGACATCTATGCCAGGTATAAGGGAGTCTGATTATTTTCTTTTCTAAACTTAGATTTTTTTTGTCTTGCTGAATGGCATTTCTAGCTTAAAAACATTTCTACACAAATGTTAAGCCCAGTTTTCACTTTCTATGTTTATTTATTTGTTTCTAACTAAGATAGATAATACAGGTTCGGGACAAAAAATATTTTTTGTGTCTCTTTCACACTTCCTAAAATTGAATTCTCTGTCATTTTCTCTTCCTATACGCTCTTCCAGGCTGTTTGGGATGACAGGAGTGATCCGAACCAACATTTCAGACCCACACACCCTTGGTCTGCACACACATGTGTGCTGGCCTGACTTCATTAACCCTTTCGTTCTGCTGTTGCTCTACTACACACTGATAGCTCTGCTGCACAAGTGGATTCACCTCACAGAGGAGATGTGTGAGACTGTAAGTTTGGGTTTCACTTGATATGGATGCTGCTGGTGTTATAAAAAATCCTCATTCCCAAGAGAAATTTTAAGATTCTACAAGTTCTTTTGGGTAGTTTACTGTCAGAAACAATCACATCATCTTGGTCCAGATTTTACCCGATTCACTTCATCTGTTTCAATCGGCCATGTCTAAGTTTCACAACGTTATAATCTTACAAAAAGTGAAAATGTAAGCTGACTGAATATTTGACACAAAGATCTAAACAGTGGTGTAATGTGTGCTTTTTGGCTGATCAAGAACTAAACTTGATGAGACGTTTCTGCACAAAAGTTGGGTTTTGTAAACTAAGAGGGCTAATCTGATCTTTCTCATGCTGTGGAGGGAAATTCCACAGCCACAAAGTAGTGAAAAAGTGGGGTGTTTTTTATTTGGGATCAGTACCTAAAATTTCAAGTTGATTGTTAAACTGTGTGACATGGAAGGGATGACAAGAGAGACCTTCTGATTTGGAAAAATAAAGTTGGAAATGTTTGGATGAGGGCAGAGAACAGAACCCTGTGGAACACCTGTGACTTCTTCTCTTTGCAAAGACAATCTGAAATTTAGGCCAGTCATACTGTTCCAAAGATACTCATAATTGTCATCAATAAATTTTTATTTTCCGTTTTTACTGCAGAGTTTGATTATTTTGACGTTCATTTTGAGCACTAAACAAGATTTTTATTGGCATATTGAACCCACATGGAGTAGCAGGCTTTATTATAATTATTTTTTTTGCCACTTGTCACATAAACAGTTTTATAGTAAACAGTTTTTATTAACCTACGTGATGCACTTTAATAGCTTTGGTGCGTTTCAGGAAATTGCTGATGATGACAAAACAGAGAGTCCATTAGAGAGTCCAGAGGCTCCACCGAGCTTCTCAAGGGTCATCTACATCTCAGGAGACAAGCTAGAGGTGACCCACAAATAACTGGAGCAATACATCATATGCTAAAATATTTGCTTTTTGTTTCAAAATAGTTAGCCACAAATGAAGCAGGAGCTATAATCAGAAATCTACATTGATTTTTTTTTTTAATTTAACACCTTTTTCAGCTTCTGAGCAGCACAGACGATGAGACCTATTTACCTGACGAGGTAAGTGAGTATTATAAAGTTTTAAAACATTTAAAAATTCAAGTTCCTGTCAACAAATTCATAGAACTTTGTGTGCTTCCTTTTTTCAGGGAGTGATTTTGCCACCTGGAGTTTCCTGGAAAAATATTGAAAGCAAAAACCTCGGATGTTTGATAGAAGGAGAAGAGTTCCCAAGCTGCTACTCGCTGCCCCATTATGGAGGCAAAGAGTCACCTTCATATGGTAACAATTAAACATGTTGCTTTTTAAGTGTCATGACTTAAAATTTAATGTTTTTAGCAAAAAAATGCAAAGTTTACAGAACTAATGTTTAAAATGTTAGTGTCCAATTGTGTGAGTGCTTTACAGCATTCACACAATACTGATTCTCCTGCTCCTTTCCGTTCGTCTTTCAGCGCGTAAAAACTAAATTACACTTTCAGCAATTTCAGTAATCTTGGTAACAAAATATTTAGCTCATTCAGCTAAATGACTCCTTGTACTTTTGGTATTTATAAACTTAATAGTTTTTGAAATATTGAGCAAAATACACCCCATCGGAAGAAATTAGAATTTACTCAAATCCTTCAAAAACTCTGTGGAATTTGAAATGTGTGAACTTCCACATATACTTTCAGCTAGACATCGTTCAAACTTTAAAATGTTAAGCAACCACTGGGGTTTTTTTTAGGGTAATTTGGCAACATGCTTGCTGTTTATGGGTAATTTAAACAATTTTCCAGTTTTTAAGTTAATTTGGAGTTTAGCTAATATTTTAGCATTATGCTAGCTGTTTTGACAATATTAGACCTTTTTTAAGTTCTTTTAGGCAAATTTGAGTTTAGCTAATATTTTAGCATTATGCTAGCTGTTTTGGCAAAATTAGACTTTTTTAAAGTTCTTCCAGCAAATTTGGAGTTTTGCTTAAATTTTAGCACTATGCTAACTGTCTTGGGAATATTAGACATTTTTCCAGTTTTTGGCTAATTTGGCATTCATAAGCTTCAGTGTTTTTAGCTATCTGTTCCAGCATTTTCAGCTATCATCTCTGTGATTGTTAGCAGCCACATTCAGCTTATTATTATTATTTATTATTATTATTATCGTAGGTAATGCTAGTTAAAATCTCTCTTTATTTACTTTAATTTGTGTCTATTTTTGACTTGCAGAAAGTGATGAAGAAAGAGTAAACAGGAGTGAGGAGATGTCAAAGAGTCAGGCAGACACTTTACCTCCCCCCCAAGGACCCAGTGGTCTGGTTATCTTCGGGAGACTGTTGCAGAAACACAGCTATGTCAGCGCCCTCATCATCATGATGGTAAAGGACATATTCTTTTTGTAGCCCTTAAAAGTTTCTGATTCCCTTACAGTAAATAATGTGTACATTCTAAAGATGTTTCTTAACTTACATTAGTGGTTTAGAAGTGGTTCACATTGTTGATCCCACAATAGCCAACTCGGATCCATCTGTGGTGGTAGAGCTGCCATGCGAAGCAAAGCCCTGCAACTGGGAGCAATTTAGAATGTTTTAATCATCAACAGTTAGGTAGATGGGAATATAAATGATTAGATTATATAAACCAAAACCAGCAACAAAAAAACAAGAAGAGAAGTAGGATTTAGCTATAAGCTAACGCTCCCTTTGAGAAAAATAGAACATATAAAAAACAGAAAAAGTGACAAAAAAGGGTTGGATTTTATGAAGATTTAATTTTATTTCACATTTATACCTGATTCTGCATTAGGTCCTGTTTTTCTTGTTTCATCTTCACTCGATATTTAATTGTTGATTTTTCTTTTTCAGTGTGATTAAAAATAGTGTTTTTGATGTTTTAAACATGTTCCTGTTGCCTTTTTTCTAATGATGGAGGACACATTTTAAGAGCATTAAGAGCAAAATTATATTTCTGAGTATTTTTTTATTCAAATCAGGAGCAGACAAAAAAAATGCAGTTTGAAAAACAGCATATTTTTTATTATATAGAAAATCTGCTGGGTGGACCACAAGCTTTCTGCTCCGCTCCATTCTCATGCATCCACTTGTAGACACACAGATCCATGTACATCTTCATTTTCCTCATCTGAGCTGGTAATTGTCTCAACAGCTGGATAGCTTCGACATTCCATTTTTGTTGCACTGGTAATGTTAGGTTGGGGGGGTGTGAGAGGCTGTAAACTAGCAGGAGATCAGGTGTAAACCAGCTGGCCCCTTGAGGGTTGTCTCGTCTGCTGCTGGTTACCTGGATCAGATGTGTTTGACCAATAAAGAGCTTTGATGGCAGGTCGGTTGGAAAAACATGTAGGACATCGATCCTCGAGATCTGACACCCCAAGTGTACAAAGAGAGCTTTCAGCAATGGGAAGGGGGGCAGGCCTCGCCCATAACTTAGAGGCAAATTTCAAATGAACGTATGCCGCTCTGCAGAGGCTACAATACAACATGTTTTTTTTATTTATTTTGGTTTAAAACAGCATAATTATAATCAAAAGATCACTGGAATGCTTTTAAAATAGAAGAAGAGATGATCATAGAGGGACATTCAATTTTATCTGGTCTCTGTTGGGTCATCTTGTCATACTTTTCATCCTTTTTTAGCTTTGTTAAGACACATTAAAATGAAATGTTTAGACACATTCTTTGTTTTTTTCTTCTTTGATTTATTAATTGATCACAAAAGCCAGAAACTGACCCACAATCATGAATGCCAGAATTTCCTCTGTATGTACTGTCTTCAGGTGTGGAGTATCACCTACAACAACTGGCTAACCTTTGCCCTGCTCGTGTGGTCCTGCATCATTTGGATGATGCGGGACAGGAGGCGTTACGCCATGATGTCTGCCCCCTTCCTTGCCCTGTATGGTACCGTCCTGGTAGTGCTGGGCTTCCTGAGCGGGCTCCGCCTCAGCCGGGCCGAGCTTTACCCTGGTCTGCCCATGACAGTAATAGTGGACTTTGATCTAAACAGCTATCACCCTGCACCCTGTTTGCATTTAGGAGCTAAGGTAAAACATGGATGAGACTTAAAAAAATAACATAACAATTTTATTGATGCTTTACAGTAGCAGAAGTAATAAATGACTTTTTAAAATTAAATATTTATTATTTCAATGTTGTGAATCTACAAATCAAGTTGACCTAGCTAGCCAAAAATATCAGTTATTTAGTTATTTAATCACAAATGCCAAATGTTCTAATCAGAATCTTCTTTTGTCACGTGTTCGCTGTAAAATATGCTGACAATTGACTGGATAAATGTTGTTAAAATGATAGATTTGTGCATTTATTATTGTTCTTCAGGTCCTCTATAGTTTCAGCTTCTGGGTGACGTTTCGACAGCAGCTGAAGGAGCGAAAAGAGGAGCAGAATAAAAGAGCAGAATCCCTCGATGAAGTTAAAGTCATGTCATGTAATTTACATTTTTATACCATTTTCTTTATACTGTGAGACACAAAACATTTGCATTTATCAAAGTCAGAAAATCTTTCCTCATTCATTTCTTTTTTTTATTTATTTATTACAGATTACTCTTTTGATTTGATGTTTTTTTTCTTTTTCTCCTCCATAGCTGCCGAGGAGGAGAGTCAGCCATCACCTATTGTGGCTATGCTGATCTCTGGTTTGAAAGGCATGTTGGTGAAGTACTGGATCCTTTTCTGCTGCTCCATGTTCTTTGTGGTCAGCTTCTCTGGAAAGGTATTTCAGGACACAAAAGCATTTTTTTAAATAAAACGCCAGACAATATTTACTAACTATGTGCTGCTTTCCAGGTTGTTGTCTACAAAATCCTCTACATCGTTCTCTTTCTTTTCTGTGTTGTTCTCTACCAGGTTTGTTCTACTTATCATTTTGAGCATCAAACGTTAACTTTTTGAAAATGTGAAAATCATGATAGATAATTCTAAATCTGTGCATTCCTGTGTTCTATAATTGGATAAATAATAAAAAAAAGAGAAGAGGTCTTTCTGGGAAATATGACTGGGTCAATAAATGTCTGGCAGATGTACTGTTATGGTTAAAATGTTTTTCCATAACACTGAAAGCCTATGGTGGTTTTATTTTACACTGAAATTTGTTGCATCCTAGGTATAATGAAACAATTCCGTGGCTGCACCAAAAATTTAATACATATGCACCTCTGAATTTGCACCCAAAAAGACTGCTGAACCTAAAACCAAAAATGTTAAAACTCATGAACATTTTTTTTGCTATAATTTTACAGTATTTAAAGCACCATAACATCACTGTGGTTCAGACAAAACTGGATACACTTATAGGAAGGTCCTACATTTTTTGTGTAGATGTAATTAATCCAGAATTGTCTTAGGAAGTCAAACTCTGCAAAAAGCCTAAAGGCTAAAGATGAAACTTGAGCTGCTTTTGGTACGTCTTCTATGACAGCGTATTTTCGTGGCGTGATTCGTCTCCCCACAGATCCGTTACGATGTTTGGCGCCGGGTTCTGAAGACGTTCTGGGCAGTGGTGGTGGGCTACTCCATGGTGGTGTTGATATCCATCTACATGTACCAGTTCAGAAGTGTATCTGCACTCTTTAGACAAATAATGGGCATGTCAGAGGAAGGGTGAGTCTTTTTGGCCCTTTTTAAATCTTCACATTTGTCTTGAGTTTGCTACATTTTCCCTATAAGACCCACTCCTATCATCTTTTGATCTATTACAGAAGCATTCCTAGTGGTCTTAACTATGATTATGTCATTTGAAGCCAAAATTATTTGTCGTTTCTGGGACATAGTCTCTGTAGAGCGGCAGGAGTTCATTAGAAATTCATCAATAGGAGCTCAGCAGGAAACTTGTGGTTTGCACAGCGTATTTCTAAATCACAAATAAAGTGCATTTTTTTTCTGCTTATTCGCAACAATTTGAATAAAGAAATATTAAGAAATGCTAAATTATGCCTAATTTTTCCAACATATGTCTTCCATCATAAAAATGCCACAAGAACATGTTAATAACACAATTTTCCTCTAAGTTGCTCTCTAAATGTACTGTATAAAAGTCTTTTGGTGACTGCGCTTCTTCTTGTCTGCTCTTTAGCCTTCGGGATCTGGGTTTGGAGAGGTACAGCACAGTGGAGTTGTTTGCTCGCATCCTGCTTCCCGCTACATTCCTGCTAGCTTGTATCCTTCAGCTTCATTACTTCAACTTTGACTTCTTGACTCTCACGGACTTGGAGAATGTGCCTGTCCGGCAGAAGCCTAGGTGAGACCGGGATTATGTTACTGAGCATTCCATGTTTAATGGGGATAAGAACAGTACACAAAGCTTTAAAACTGGTATTAGAGAAATGTGGAAAAAATACAGAAATAAAATGTACTCGCTAGTAAACTACTATTTTAGTCTTAACAAGGCAGATTTCTTTGCTTTGGACGTTGAAAACATTATGTGACATTCATTTTAACTCTTAATAGTCTCTGCACTCAAGTGAGTTTATCAATCATAATAGTTGTTTACAATATCATAAGAATGACACTGAGGAGCCGCTAAAGTTGTTCTCATTCAAAATGTAATATGAAGGTTTCAAATAAGTTAATACCTTTGAAGTTTCTGGTTTAAAAAAACACAAGTGTTATGATAAATAATTGTGATCTTCTGAGGCTTTTGAACATTGCAATTAGTGGAGGTAAGCTATATACATATACATTCACATTCTTTTGACCTAATCTTTTCTTTGTTTTTGAATTCAAACAATTTTATAATCTCTGATATTTAAAAAATGATTTTAGTTAGTTCAGTAAAAATACAATTTACTTCTCTGACTTAATTTTTTATGCAGTTTCTCGTTTAATTTAGATTTTTTGTGTAATGTAATGATACAAGTTAGCTGTAGATTTCAAATACAAAAACAGCTTTAATAGTAAATTATCAGAGCAAATTATAGAAGAGAATAGAACAGAATAGAACAGAACTTTGTTGATCCCACAAAGGAGAAATTACCTTGTTACCTTACCTTTAATAAAGATAGCAGACAATTACACTAAAAATACAAAAAAGTTTTGTGTATAGCAAATGTAGCAAAATGTATAGCAACAATTGATGTATACAAATCTATACTCTAGAATAATTAAAGTAGTAACGAGAACTGTCAAAAGGGTTAAGTAAATCAAACTGCTAAATAAATTTCTCTTCTGTGTGATTGTCTAATCCATCTTTTTCATCCACTCTTCCTGTCAGAGAGGAAGAACTCAGAAGTTCAGTCAATGTGATATCTGACATGTAAGTTCTTCTCCTTCTCATGATAATTCTGTTTCACTGACATAATTATTACAAGCACTGACTTTTTACTAAACTTAAAAAAAATAATTTGGGTTTTAAATGAGGGGATGCTTGGAGGAAATCATGATTTTCTTTTTTACAATCTTTCTCATGACCTCACACTGAACTGGCACCCATAATGTTGTGTGAGTGCTTTGACTTGATGATAAGTTAGATTCAACTGAATACTTTGCAGTACCCTGAAGTACTTTTAAGCAGACATGCTTACTCAAGTCCAATGTACAAAGTAGATTGTAGCGACGTACAAATGTACAGTACATGACATTGAGATATTTCACTTCTGGATGTTCTTTTTGAGTGCAATTCAAAATTAATCTCTGATGCTGAAGAAGTTGTCAGCTGCTTTCAGGAGTTATGAGTTTTGTTGCGTATGGATATCTAGGGCAGGAACCATGTGACAATTCTGACACAGGAAAAGTCACATTGTCATCAAAAAGCCCCTCAGCATGTAAAGTTTTTTAATCCAAATATGATTTTTACTCATTTTACATATATACATATTTCTAGTGGAATTAAAAATATCTTTAGAGGTGTTCCAGTTTGTGTGAATTGCTTACAAGACTTTGTGTTTGTGTGGACTTTGGTATAATAAAACAGAGGCATAAGGATAATTAAAATTCCATTTGAATGTTTTTTTTTGAGAATATGCTGTAAGCCAAAATAAATTTTGAAAATGAAGATACTGTTAATTCTGAAGTAACCTAAATTATGTTTAGATGAAACAATATTTTACTGTCTATTTACTGATATTCTCTGACTTCTATCACAGCATCAAAGAAAACATTGAGAAGTTTCAGCAAAAGTAAGCTCTTTTTCTCAGGACTTTTCATTTATTAAGGTTTTAAATAATGTGATTTGAGGAAATATTTTTAAATATGTTTAAACAGTGGTGGTCATTTGAGATTCTCCTTTCGTAATTTATCTGTATCTGTTATAAAATCTTTCTTAAAACGCTAAAATGAAAAAGAACAGGAGATATGTGACTTTCAAAAATACAGAATGTTGTGTAAATCAACAGGCTGGTGAAGGAGCAGCTGGGAAACGGTAAAAGTCAGGAAACTCTTGACAGTATTGCGCTGCAAACATCCTTTGAGAAAGGAGCTGAGGAGCAGGAGGAGACACAATCAGAGGGTAAATGCTGTCTAGACAAAAAATACTCCCAGAGATCTTTGCATCAGTGAGCTTTAAAGCTGAATTATGACTTTCATGATAATTTTTTTCAGTGATTGAAAATGAGTCAAAAATGTCATTTTTATATTATCAATACTTTTTATATTGGTATATACATTTTTGTAGCATCTGTATCAAATCTGAATTCTCCCTTCTTATTTTATCCCCATCTTTTCTCCACAGAAATCAATCCCGGGGACAAGTGGATTGTGATTGTGGACCGAGCGAGCCTGCTTCTTATTCACGCCATCTCTGGGCTTCAGAAAATCCAGGAGCTGTGCTGGAGACTGATGGAGCTTCACAGTCTCAAAATCGTTTCCTCCGGCATCATCTGGGTTTCTCTGCAGGAGGTGAATGTTTGCTGTGTATTTCTGTTGGATTAGAAATTGTCAAGTTAGGAGCATTTAAAGGGAAATGGAAAATTTTGATGAGAGAAATATTATTCATTTCTGTGACTAATAGAAAATAATAATTTGTTGTTTCCAGGTTTCACTCATGAACTTCCTGTTTCTGGCTCTTTGGGTGTTTGCACTCCCATTCCCAAAACTACGGCCTTTAGCGTCCAGTATTTCTGCAGTGTGGGCCTGCGTCATGGTGGTGTGCAAGATGTTTTACCAGCTCAAAGTCATCAAACCTCTTGATTACTCCTCCAACTGCACTGCTGTAAGTTAAATTGATTCAGTGCAGGATTTTCCTATTTCTTATAATTTCATAATTGCAACTAAACATCTAGAGGCATGGAAGTTTGCTCTGGAATTAAGGTAAGTTCACAGCCATGTTTGTTTTGGACAGCACTTCTTCTACGTTTCTTTCAGCAACAAATATTGATACACAAACCTACAGTGCCCTCTAGTGGTTGTTAGAAGGACAATAATGAAGAAAAAAAAAAGTTTTTAAAAAAAATCACAAATAAGTCACTTCTGAGTGTAAGTCCCTCCCCTGGCCAATCTATGAAGAAAACAGCAACTTATAGTCCAGAAAATACAGTAATTGGAATCACTGATGAATTGCATATAAACAGCACAATCGTCATTCATGATTCATGCACGATTCTTGTAATGTGTGATGGGTATGTCAATCGAGCATTCTATACTTCTTGAGGGTTTTCTGC
>NC_050518.1:3480684-3504662 GCF_002922805.2 Oryzias melastigma
CTGACGCAATGTGATTTCTGCCCAGTGCTCTGAATGTCAAAGTGAAAAAATTCGATGAAGTGTGGGTTTACATGTTCGTTGGTTGGTTTATTTGTACTTTGTCTGTGGTTTTAATGTGACTCATTTGTGAAACATATTTTCTTACTTTCTCCAGGTGTATTCACATGACAGATTTTCATTCATGCAACATGCAAATCATACGTTCAGCAGTGTGACATGACCTTGACTTAATAATGTCACTGTGGTTGTACAGGTTAAGGAATCCAGACTGATCCACCTCTAGAGACCTTTTTTTTAATCTATCCCCAATATCTGATGTAGCTCTCATCCAGGTGGTGATCAGTTGATAGTTCAGCTCCTCTCAGAAGTTACAGATTTAATTTCATGATTAACTTAAGGAGTTGTAGATTTGTGAGTAGGTCTGGGAGTGTTTTACGTTAAGTCATGCCTGGAGTGCTCCCATGAGAACTTTACTCCTGAACTTTCCTCCTGAACAAGTACACTAACATACAAATAGAATTTAATTTCTTTGTCATTCTGACGCTCATTTACGTTGTGTGTTTCAGAGTCTGATGTCTTCTAACAGCTCTGGAGTGGACGCTGAGATGGAGATGATGGGAAACATAGCTGAGCTGCTCAGAAGGTCGATTCTCTACGTTGAGCCTGTTGATCCAGTTTACTGGTGTGGGGCACTGCGCAAGTGTGAGGGCAGGATCCTCCCCTGCCTGAGGGTGAGGTGGCAGAAGTTTATTTAAGAACACAATAGCACACATGTATGCATTTGGACACATTATGGATGTTTTTTATTTTATGTTTTAGAACCATCTGATGGTCTTGGGTTTGCTTGTATTCGAGGCGACTGTAAGTCGTCACCAGCTCTACTTCCGTCTCCATAACGACCTGAAGCCTCCACCCTTCAGCATCATCTTCAAAGGCATCACAAGGACACATCTCGACCACGGCGTTCTGCCCTGCATCAAATACTTCATCAACTTCTTTTTTTACAAATTTGGACTTGAGGTGCTTTTATAAAAGCATTTTATTTTGTGTTTACACCTGTACGTGTGTTTAAGCCCATCTGACTTCTTCATGCGTTTACTTCCTTCCCGTCTCAGATCAGTTTGATTGTGGCAGTGAATGTAATCGGTCAGAGGATGGATTTCTATGCCCTGCTGCACTCCTGTGCTTTAATGGCAGTCCTGTCGCGACGGCGCAGGAAATCTATCGGGGAGGTGTGGCCTAAATACTGCTGCTTCACAGCCGGCCTCATGGTGCTGCAGTACCTGCTCTGCATCGGGATCCCGCCGGCTTTTTGTGTTGGTATGAAGTATTTAAAGTGTTCTGCCTTTCATATAGACAAACATTCATTCATATCCCATAACCGAATTGCATCAACTTAATGGAATCTGAATTTTTTTTCTCTAAATTCTAACATTTAAGTCAAACTATTGACAGAAGTTTGACTGTTTTATCAAACCTAAAATCTTGGAAGAGTAAGAGAAAAGAATAATTTTAAGATTAAAAATAGAATTATTTGCTTTATACTTAGAATTTGAATATGCCCTTTAAAATTTCTGAATCTATCCTGGGATATTTTACACATCATATTTTAGATCCCTGACTTTAATTTCATTTTAGTTTTTCGTTAAATCTGACATTATTGTTAGAATGCCAAAAATATGAACAAGTTCTGAGATAAAATTCTTTTTTTTGTTTAGATTCAATTCTTTTTAATATTTAGATCTTTTAGTTTTCTAGTTTATTTATAATTTACTGGTGTTCAATTGTATAATATGGTTTAGAAGAATGCTTTTAATTTTATATTTTTTTAATTGACTTTTGGCATTTTTTTCCATATTTTCTGATTTTTTTTCCCCCAAAAGTCCAACTACATTCTCAAAATGGTGACAATATGTCAGATATCTGCCTTTAATGTTAGAATGCAAAGAAAAAAAGAAAAAATATTTTATTTCTTACATGTTTAATATGTCACAATTCTGTGCTAGACAGAAAAGAAATTTCATGAAAATAAAAAAAAGCAAAATGTAATCACTTTTGTTTGACTTTGAACTTAAAAAAATGTTATGTTTTATGAAAATTACCATCTTAATTTAAAAAATGAAAAGCAATTTCGGTTAATGTGTAATTGTTCACAGATTATCCCTGGAGAACGGCATTAAAACCCCTCACCTCAAACGTCATTAAGTGGTTCTACATGCCTGACTTTGCGATGAGTCCCAACCCATCGTTCATTTTCTGTAAGTTCGTCTTCCTCTCCTGTCGTTTGTTGAACTCTAACTCTGTGTTCCAAACTCAACGCCGTCTGCCCTGCTCCCTGCAGATGACCACCTCCTGCTGCTCTGCTCATCTCTGCAGTGGCAGGTGTTTGTGGAGGAGAACCGAGCAGCAGTGCGGCTGCTGGCCGGTGACAATGTGGAGATCAGCCGCAGTTTGGACCCTTGTTCATTCAACCAGTTCATACCGGTTGGCAACTTCCTTCATTGCAGGTCAGAAATGCAGCACTTAGTTGTTTTTGTTTTCTATTAAATTATCAAACTGATCTTTTCCCCATAGTAAATATTTACATCTGTCAGAGATGTGTGAGTGTACGTATGGATTAACTGTAGTTTATGGTCATGTTAGGAGATGCTGTTTGTGTTGGTGTTCTGTGCTGTTGCAAGAATCATTTCACTCTTGAATAAACTTTATGCTGCCAATTATAGATTTTGCTGACATCGTATAGATTCCTCCTAAGGCGGATCGTGCTGCTCTCAGCGCTCTGTGTAATATCTCTGTTTTGTTCACACAGGCTGAAAATGTTTTGATTTCTTTACTTTCATTTAGTTTAAACTACAAATTCAGTTTTTTTTTGTTCCCAGATTCAAAGAAAAGTTCAAATAATTCTTAATTTTGTCTTAATGTTAAGAATGTTTTTTTACATTATTATTTCCAAATAGATTGCTATTTTTAAAATATATTTTTAAAAGTTTGATTGAGGGTGTGTTCAGATTGGAAACATTTGGTTCGCTTAAAGTGAACCGGAGGTCATTTGTCCTGATAATCCAGAACAAATGGTCTGATTATCAGACCTACTGTATATTTTCGAGGTGGGCTTGGTTTGTCACAGTCAGAATACAGACAAAATTAAGTGGACTCAGTCCAGACATTTCCTTCTGAATTTTCTAGTGCACTCTTATTTTCCAGTGCATACTTTTAATTAGAACATTAATCTTTTTCATTTTACTTTTCACATTTTTTTTATCTTTGAAATAGTTTCAGTTGAGATGAAGCCTACTTGGTTTTGATCCACATATTTGTAGTTTAATTTTTAGATTTTTCTATAACATTTTTAATTGTATTTAATTTGTTTCTTTTTTGTCCAGAAGAAAAAGAAAAAAATATATATTTTGTAAACATTTAGAAGTTTACAGATGTGAATTCTCAATAGGAAATGACCTGAACTCCATCCCTCTTTCATGCCGATCTGCTCAAAGTGCTGTAAGTCAAACCAGAGGTGGAGGGTCAGAACCTAAGATGCTGCCTTGTGGTTATTTCAGAAGCATTAAACTTAGATCATTGATTGAACTGTGTTGTGAAATGCACAAAAGCTGTCCTGGCAAACTGAAACTGCTGGATAAGCACTCAAGGGCAAATTCCACATCCATGAGCAGTTGTTTATGGTCTTTTATTTCGCCGGACACGGCGACTCTTCATCATGTTGCCATCTTGCTGTCGACAGAAAATCCACTCGTCCATTAGTCGAAGCCACTTTAACCTATAAAGAGTCGCAGGGGGCTGAAAAGACACTTTAGAGATCATGGGTTCATGACACAGGGAGACGCACAACACTTCAAAGACACGCATAACGTTGTCTAACTGAAATGTTCTACGTCATTTTCAGGTGCTACCTTGATATGATCAAGGTGTTCGTCTTCAGCTACTTCTTCTGGCTGGTGCTCTGTCTCATCTTCATCACTGGCACCACACGGATCAACATCTTCTGCCTGGGGTACCTGGTGGCCTGCTTTTACTTCATGCTGTTTGGCAGCAGTGTGCTGATGCAGCCGGTCAGATACATCCTTCGACTGTGGGACTGGCTCATTGGCTACACCTGCTTTGTGATCGCTATGAAGAACCTACTGTCTGTAAGTGACTGTAGTGAAACTGTTGTTAGTGCACATTTATTTTAATGGCACTCAGCTTTGTTGCATTGTTTGTTTGTCATCTAAACTAACATTTTATTTATACAGGCAGCAAATCCTCCTTTTTATATTCCATTCAAACACTTAGACACACAGAGGGAAGGAAGTGTGGGTTCTGTGACCTTTTATAACTCTGTAAACTGCTGTCTTGTCTCTAATTTCTCTAAGCTTGGTTCCTGCGGATACCTGGACAGCCTGTTGAAAAACAGCTGCTGGTTAATTCAGGCTTTCAGCATGTTCTGCACCATCAAAGGCTATGATGTCCGTGAGTGATTCCAGGGTTTCTACTGTGCAGACAAGTTTAAATGATACAATAAGAAAAGAAATTACCTTGAAATTATGAAGGTTCTTCTCTTAGTTTAGATGAAATAAACATATATGTAGTTTAATATGTTTTTCATTCATTTCACACTGCTTTTTTCATATTTTTCCATTTTCATAAACTAATACAATACTAATATTTTGAGGAAAATATATATATATATTTAATTAGGGACATTGCTTTGTTGTGTTGTTTGGTTATAGGTCTGTCTTTAAATTAATAATATAATAGACTGTTGGTAACTTACTTTTATTAAAAAAATAATAATAATTAAAGATTGTTAAAATCGAGGATAATAATGAAAAAAACAACCCTTAGCAAAAATAATACATTTAAAGTTCATTTTGTTGTTATACTTGAGTATAGCAAGTATACTACAGACCAGGGGTCTGCAACCTGCAGCTTGGGGACAACATGCAGCTCTTTAACCCCTCTTTGGTTAAAGAAAAATACAACATTTTTAATTTGAAAATCAACAAAATTTTTAGACAAGGTTTATTAAGCAAAAAAAAAAAAAAAGAAAAAAAGTAATAAAAGTCAAGCGTTTTTCACAGTTGATGGACAGTATGTTTCGCTCCATCAGGATCCTGACTACACTACCCATAATGCTCCATTAATCTATCCATCAGTTTGCCTTTATCGTTTCCCAAAACTGAAACATTTTTGTTTACCACAGAAAATCAATTTGAAGTCAGTACACACAACCAGAATTCACACACCAGAACTGAAGGTGCACTATCTATTTTGGAATTAAAAAAATTAGGATTTTAATAATGAAAAGAGTCACTTCATTAGCATATGGTTTTGTGTGTGTTTAAAAATAAAAAATCTGCCTTACAATCCGTTGCACCTCAGGTTTAAACTCTGATTTTGCTTTCTGACCTCAAATTGACAACTTTAGTAAACTATGAAGGATTGATGGATGGAAAATTACAGCTACCATAGACAAGAACTTGGTGACATGATATATACTGTACTTCAACTGTTTGTGAATGAGTTAAATTAAGTTTGAGTAAGTTTACTTTACTACTTACTTATTAATTTATTTACATTTACTTAAAAAATAAAAGTTTGATTTAACCAGGAGGGGTCAAAGAGCCATGTGGCTCCAGAGCTACAGGTTGCAGACCCCTGGTATAAATTAAGTTTACTTGTAGTACAGTTGAATAGACTACTCTTTTCTAAGGGAAAGTACACAGACAGTCATTACATTTTGTACAAAACTACAAGTTGTTTGCATCAAATGAGAGGATAGTAATTAAATGCATATATTTGATTAGTGGATACTTCACAGATTTTTGAGGAAAAACATTTGCTTTGGTTCTCAGCGGAGCCTGTCGATGAATGTGAGCTGCCAGAGGGGGAGGCCGGCATTGTCTGGGATGCGATCTGTTTCACTGTCCTCCTGGCTCAAAGGAGAGCTTTCCTCAGCTACTACTTCCTCTATGTGGTGTCAGAACTAAAGTCTTCCAAGATCCTGGCCTCAAGGTTTGAGCTCCTTTACTAACGTTTACAACGACCACTTAGACATTTTTGAGCAAAATACGATTTCTTTGTTATTCAATTATTAATCAAATCAAGCTTTATTGATAAAAGTGTATTGCAGCTCAAAGCACTAATTAATAGCATTATTACCAGATATGTGCAGTAAATCAAGCACAACTTATAAATATTTCAGATTTTTTTGTTTGTCTTATCCGTTAGTAGTTTGAGGCCTTTTTGAGGATTTTTTAAATTACTTTACAATCTGTAAAACTGTTTTTATGAAAAAGCTTGGTATCCATCTTTTTTTAACAACATAGCCTCTTTTTTTATATAGATATTTTTTATTATATTGCACAATAATTCAACGATTAACCTGAAACTGTCCAAAAAGTAGTACATTATCTCATTTTTTAAAACTGTAAAAATCACAAAAATTGAGAACGGTTTTTATTATACATAAAAAGATAACCTGTAGAGATAAAAGACAAAATTTATAAACAAAACATATAGTCAAGCCATGTGAAATATGTCTAAAAAACTATGTGAAGCTTCACTAAACTATATACACAGTTCCAAGGATTTATACTCCTGCTATGTTTGTTTTAAACCTGCACTTTCAAAGCTAAAAGCCTTTTTCAAACTTTTAAAATAAAATTTGAAATCAAACTAAACTAATGGGGGAGTTTTTGTCATTCAGTCAGAGTTTAGAACCTATTAGGGTTAAATAAAATGTCAAAATTAATTCAGTTATAATTACCTTTAGTTGTTATTTTTCATCTGCATGCTCCTCCTCACTCGTTGGGAGACTTCTGGAAGCTTTATCCAAATGTTATTGTTTTCCGTAGACGAGTATTATATAAAAAAGTATATATTGTTATGTTTTTATGATAAATGTCTCTGATAAATATATTTTTTTAATCAGATAATTTATTTTTATTCTGCATGCCCGTTAATTCTTTTAATCACAAAGCATTTTGTAAAGACAAGTAAAATCACCAGAAACTTAAGGAAAATGTTTGGCACAAACAGCATTTAAGTTTATGTTAATTTCTCTGCGTTTTTCTGTAGGGGAGCCGAGCTGTTTGAAGCCAAAGTGAAGAAGCAGATAGCAGCTCGACTGGAGATGGAGAAGAAATCTGTTGAGACTCTGAAGAGACAGTAAGACAGTAGTAAACAAAGAATGAATCAATTGATGGATTCATTTTATGGTGACCATCAGCATTGTATCTACTTTTATAAAAATTAAACGGTGAGTGATTACGTCTCTCAACCTTTTCCTTTAGGATGGAGAAGATTAAATCCAAACAGAAGGGTGGGCCGACTGTCGCTAAAAAAGCAGGAACTCCAGTGGATCAGGAGCAGATGGCACTCGGTAAAATAAACTGATGTTGATTCTGATGCTGAGTCGTCATTTGTACTAATGAATGAGAAAGTTAGAAGTCTCAGTCAGAAACAACCTGAATAAATGTCTGTTTCCAGATAAAGAGGAACAAGCAAAGAAAGATGCAGGAAAATGGTGGAAGCCTTGGGTTTCTCAGCCTGGAGGTGAGACTTTTTTTTAGTTTACATTTTGTTTTGTTTTAAACTGAAAGCTTTAATAAAATGTAAACACAAAATTGTGATTTTTTTTTTTACTTTTTAAGTGACTATTTCTGTGCAGACGTTGTGGATGAGCTTTCTTTTAGGGAAGCTAATTCGTAACCATTTGTTTCTGACTCTTCAACACAGTGGAAAACAACTGTGGCTATCACTTGTTTGAGAGTGACAGTGAAGAAGAAGAGGAAGAAACTACTGAGAAAAAAGAAGAGGAAGAACCACCAAAGAAGAAATCTGCTTTCCAGGTATGGAGATATAATTAAAAAAAGGTTTTTAAAAGTCACATATCCAACTGTCCTGCTGCAGCTGGCCTACAATGCCTGGGTTACCAGCTCTAAAAGCGCCTTAAAGGATCTGAGGAAGGAGAATAAAAAAATAAAGAAAGAAGAGAGGAAGAGGGCAAAGAGAGAGCTGCAGCGGCAGCAGGGTAAGAAACAGCAAGTATTTACAGCAGATTCCTATCTGCATCTGCAGCCAGTTATCAGGGTCATATAAATCACTGTTATTGTGAATCTTTTATTCCTAAGGGATTGAAAGAGCTGACTCTAGTGAGGATGAACTGGAGGAAAGCACTGTTGAGTTGGACGAAGAGGAAAAAGGTAAAACACAAATGTAGCTTTTCACATGGAAACCTTTTGAAGATAGAAACACTTTATTTGATCAAAAAAGCAGACATAAAATGCAGATCGCTTCCTTTTTTGGTGTCTTTTTCTGCCAGAAAACATTGTACAACGCATTATTAGCACGGTGAAGTTCGGCTGGGTGTTTCTTCAGTCTCTACTCGATGACCTGACAGACGGTTTAAACTCATTCTGCAAAGACAACTTGGATATTTCCAAAGTTCTGCGCTTTGAGCGAGCGTTACTCAACCAGCAGCAAAAGAAGGTGAGATGAAAAGACACTAAAACAACGATTAGGTTGTAGAAGACAATTTCACAAGACAATGCATTTATCTTAGCCTTCCTTTTTTATTTGAAGTAATACTGCCTTTTAGTTCCCAACATAACTTACGCCATTATAAACAGGTGTTCTTCTTTGTTCTGAGACATAAAAAACCATCTGAGAAAAATGCTTTTTGTGTTAAAGCTTCCTATAACTGGAACAACTTTCTTTATCTGTGCAATTCATCTCATCTTTGTCATTTCTTAAGAAAGTTCTTTTAATGGATTTCATACACACTTGTCTTTATTTTTAACCCTTTAACACCAGAGCTCCAGCGTTTATGTTCTTTGATTTTCTGTAACTTTTCAGTTGTTAACACGATCAACGTAATTCCAGTGGATTTTGAAGGAGAAAAGCGGCTCGCTGACTAAATACTTTTGGCCCACTGTATATGGCTAGATGAACTGATGTGGTGCAGTGGTTAGCGCTTTCGCCTCACAACAAGAAGGCCCCGGTTCGAACTCCAGCCTGGTCTGTTCTGTTTGCACTTTCTCCTTTTGCAGCTTCCTCCCACAGTCCAAAAACAAAAAGGGAAAACAAACCCGAAAGGGAAAATGGATTAAGTGATTTGATGATAGCATGTTTTTTTAATGCATTTTAGGGGCTCAGAGCCACAATTGCCCCCATGGTATTCTATCTAGACCCCCTTTTAGGGCTGGATCCAGGCTTGTTGTCCTCTAGATGTTAACAACTTACTTATTTTAAAAAGGAAGTCAAAGTTTTTTTTCAATAAAACTCCTGACAGATATTCGCCTTCATTGATCTTCTCTTTGGTTCTTTAGGGCAAAGAAGTCAGTCAGGAGAGTGTGAAGCAGTTTTATGAAACCTGGATATCCCGCCAGAACACCATGTGTTCTCTGGATGGTCTGGATACGTCACCGCCTCCCTGTTCTCCACCTGCTGCCTCCTCATCACAACACGCCTACGCCAGGCTGAAGAGTCAAGCCTCCAAAATGTCCTGGGGGAGTAGCTTTTCCAGGTATTAAAAAATGTGCAAAACTTGGACTAAACTGAGTTCATGGTGGATACTCACTCTTAAGTTTCTTATCTTCAGCTGTATGACAGATGAGACCCTGCTGGTTTCACGGCAGCCGACACAAGAGGAGCTGGATGAACCTCCTGCCGCTCCCCCCTCCGGAAACCAGCTCAGACGAAGACTCCTCAAGGAGGCGAAGATTGAGCTTACCTCCTTTGAGGCAGATGAACTGTCGCAAAGGTGAAAGATCAGAGAATTTAGAATTTTGTCAGCAGTCTGTGGGGCTTTTTTTGTTTATTTGATCACCATTTTCAAATATATATTGGGCAGAAAACATTAAAAATGCATTTTTCACTATTTAATTTCAAGGACATTATCAATCGAATTGTTAATCCTTGAAAGACTTTTGCTAAACCAGATTTTTTTTGTCTTTCTATTGTATAAAATAGAGAACATTAAAATGTTTCAAACTCCATAGCAAGAGAAAACTGGCCATTCGGCAGTAAAATCATTTTAAGAATTTTCTACTTTTCCAATTTTAGTCAGATGTTCATATCATGGAATAAAAGTGGACAATCTAAACAGACCAACGCAAGCACAAAAAGGGAAATTTGTAATAAGTAGGGGTGTAAGAAAATATTGATTCAGTGAAATATCGCGATACTTTAAACAAGTATCGACTTGTTTCCATTTAAAATACTCCAAGGTTATATATAATTAATTATTTAAAAAACATACATGTAGTTCAGTCTTAATTTTTTGTTTTCCACTTAAATATTTCCTATATGACCAAAAAAGCACTATAAATTTTCCAAGGTAAAAGCAACTTGTCCATGAGATACAGTTGTAGTGCTTAATGTTCTGATCGTTTAATAACATTTATTTTAAAATGTTACTTCTGTGGAAAAATGTATTAATATTCAGATCATTCTTGAGTCATAATTTAAAAAAAAATATTGAAATATTGTCTTGGGATTTATTGGGATACATATGGTATCATGACACATGTATCGTGATACGTATCGTATCGTCAGACTCTTGCCAATACACACCCCTTGTAATAAGGTCACTTAAAACAGATTGGCAAATGTGAAATTTGCTGACAAGTAAAGTTTTTCGATTTTAGCTAATTGTATTTATTTTTTAGGTAAAGTCATTTGTTTGAAATGTATGCATTATCGTGCTCAGATATCAAGCACTGCTTGAGTATTTTATTGGATGGATTTGAAGACTTTTAACTATATTTTCCTCCCAGCCTTGATGAAGACGCCTGCTCAGCTGAAGATGATGACAGAGAAGATGCAGAAGATGATAGGAAATCTGAGCAAGATGCTGAAGAACAATATCCACATGAGGATCCAGAATTGGAAAGTGACGAGCAGGAGGAGACGTTGAAGCCTCCAGAAACTGATGAATGCTACAAATATGCAGACTGTGGCTCGCTGGATCACAGAGAAAGCGATGGAGAGAGAAGTATCGACCTCACCGAGTCTCAGAGACCTTTAAGCCAGGAGACGAGGAACCTCACTGCCAGCGAGCTGCTGCTCAACAAGTAAGTAGACCTGGTGAACATTTGAAAACAAGTATAGAACATTTATCTTTTGAAAATGTGTAACACCATTTATCCTTGACTCCCTCCCTCTGTCTATTGTAGTATGTTTGAAAATGAGGAGATCTCAGCATCAGATAAGTTTTTTGTGACGTTGCCGAGGCCGGTGAAGTTGGGGTTTGCCCTCTACAACACCATGGTGTCAAAGTCAGAGATGCTCTGCTACTTTGTCATCATCCTCAACCACATTGTGTCGGCTTCGTTCCTCTCCCTCATCCTGCCGGTCCTCATATTCCTCTGGGCTATGCTGTCTGTCCCCCGGCCAACTAAGCGCTTTTGGATGACAGCTATAATCTACACAGAAGTAGGTTTTTACAGCTGCTGCTAAAATAGTTTACTCTCTTCCTCTGGGTAACTTAAGGACTCTTGTTTATAAAGCTATAAATATAATATGCATTTGATGGATAATGTGATGTCACCACTTAGATTCTGCACAGCAAAAAAAAGTAAATGGGCGGGATTAAGCAAAGTCTGAAGCTCTGTTCATTGGATGACCCACCTGTTAATTACAGTCCTATCCAATCATCTTTTGATCTATTGTCAAAGCGTTACCAGTGGTCTTTTAATTATGATTAGGCCATTTTTGGAAAAATAAAAAAACTTGTCCATTTCCAGGACATTTTTTCTGCAGTGTCAGGAATTCAACAGAATTTAATTTCCCATGATCCCTTTGTTTACACTCTCTCCCACTAGCTTACAGCCCCTCAAAACCCTAACCTAAGAGTTGCAACAGAAATGGCGAGCAATATTAGAGCTATCCTGCCGTACAGTTCTGAGCCAGATGCCACTTCGGACGAGGAAAATGAAAACCTACATGGATCTATTCATCTATAAGATGAGAAAAATTGAGTCTTTAAAAAGTTTTAAAATGTCTTCAATTTCATTCAACTAAAATAAGGCCTTACAAAGTATTAAATTGTCTTAAATTGCAGGTGAATATGTCTTCAATTTTTTTTCTTGTCAACTTGATGTGTCATCACAAGAAACTCCAGAAAAAAAGACAAAAACGCAGCACAAAAGAGTTAAGAATTAGATCGAGGGATTCTTACTGCACATGTGCAAAGTCAGACAGAAGAACAAACTGTTCACAGCGATCTGGTTTCCTGGTGAAGTCGGTTCTGGGAATCATAAAATAAAGAGAAAATCCTGTTTAATGTCAGCCAAGGAAGCTAATTCAAATTAACAACAACAAGCTAAATATTATGAATTAATTTAAATTTAGCTAATTATTAAATAATAATAAATAGTAATAATAATAATGAATGAATTTAACTAATAATTAATAATAATAGTCTTTACTTTATTGTTAATGTAATAATTGTGGTAATACCAAACCTCTGGTTTATCATTTTGATGTGTTCTCACATCATTTAGTGTTTGTTTGTATGTTTGTTAAATTAGACTTGTTCATTTGTTGAAACATACAATCTTAAATTATGTTTTGAATTGTCTTAAAAAGGTCTTTAAAAGTCCTAAATTGAATGAATATACATCTGTAGACATCCTGCATCAGAATGGAGCAGAACAGGCAGTTTGTGGCCTGCCAATTATAGCTTTTAATAACAACCACAGGCTTTTCAAACAGATTTTTTCATCTGGTCCTGATTCACAATGGTTTGTATTAGAAAAATACTAAAAAATGCAGTTTTAATCTTAATTTTCTTCAAGTATGTCCTTCATGAGAAAAATGCTACAAGAACATGTTAAAACACAATTTTAATTTTAATTGGAGAGGGGCTTTAAAAAGTATTGCACCTAAATTCTAAATTTGAACTCTAAATCAGCTGATTAATAATAATAATAAAAAACTGAACTGTCATGAATATTAAATAATGGAATATTATTTTTTTGTAGTCTAAAAAACAGAGTGTACAGCTGTTTATTGTGGGTATAAGTAGAACTTCTTTATGTCAATAAAGATTTTTGTTTCTTGTGCAATCTGCTTTAAGTGGTCATTAAAGGAACTGGAATATTTGGTGATTTATATGGAGCCCAATTGGGGCCATTTAGCTTTGAAACCCAATTAAAACAACTTGGAAAAAAATATATAGGTGTTATGCTAAAAAAATATTTAAGTGTCTGAAAATTTCTGCAATTCCAGTTTAAATTTAATTATTTTCAGTTTCAAATTTTCTAGTTTTAAGTTTCAAAACTTTTTTTAATTTTCAACTTTTTTTTTTTTTTTAATCCGGTTTAGAATCGGAAAGTTTTTAGCCCCATTCTGCCCTGTGGGGGCGGGGCCAACACAAAAGACCAATCAAAATTGAAGAGGATGGTAACTTAAGTCCCGGTCCGTTCACTGACTCTGGAAACTTGGATAATTACAGACAGAAAATGTCTGTACTATCACAGTCTTGTGTTGTCTCAAGACACGCACAAAAAGCACAGCTTTATTGTGTACTAACCGTTCGTACAAAACCCAGTTCTAGCATGTTCAAAGCGCTGTTTTGTTGTGTCACATATGGGCGTCAAAAATGTCAACATGCTTAAATAAAATGGCTAAGACCAAAAGATGCTTCCAGTTGTTTGCTGTGGCTTACTGGTTAAGCTCTTAAGAAGTCGGAGTGTTTTTTTAAGTTGTTTTATTTGGGTTTCAAATCTTAATGGAACCGTTTTGGCTCCACACATTCATAGCTATGATGGTAAATTTAGTCAAAAAGGATGCATGTATCTTGTTATGATGAACACATGTTTAGGTGATTTGTAACTTGCAGATATATGTGTTCTCTCTTTGTCAAGTTGACAGTCGTGGTGAAGTACTTTTTCCAGTTTGGATTCTTCCCCTGGACGACCTCTGCTTACCGAGGCATCAACGCTGAGCGGCCCTTTGCCTTACCCAACATCATCGGAGTGGAGAAAAAAGACGGTTATGTCCTGATGGATCTCATCCAGCTGCTTGCTTTGTTCTTTCACCGTTCTATTCTAAAGGTAACCATGAAAACTTCCAAATAAGAGCTTCCTCCTTATTTTTCTTATGTTTGATTTGTTGTTTTTTGGTTTAACTTTAATGTACAGTGTCACGGGCTGTGGGACAACAAAGAGGTGGAAATGCCCGATTTCTTCAAAAAGCTAAAGAAGAAAGTGGACAAGAAGAAAATGACAGGAGCAGATAAGATGGGAAGTGCAGAGAAACCTCGACGCCGACTCAAGTTCCTTCCTCTCCAGGCCTCTACAACCTCTATATTCTGCAGACAAAAAACAGGCGGCTCCTCCGAATCTTTTGGTAAGAATGGAGAAACTCATTTTATTTCACCTCTTTTGAGAGGATTTGTTAAAGTAGTAAACTTATATGGCTAAAAGTAGCTAATGCGTGTTTTTCTTTTGTGTTACTGGAGGGGAAAAGCCAAAGAAACAGAACAGCAAGAAGAAGAGACGGCAGCGAAACACGATTCCTCTCACCAGAAAACAAAGAATCAGACAGCAGATCAGAGAGAGGATGCTTCAAGCCAAAGCTGCCATCATAGAAGTGTGAGTTTTTATTCATGTGAACGGTTACGTGTTTTTTGCAACATGAAGTTTTCATGTAGTCGTCTCTATTCTGACATCTTTCTGCAGAGCTCTTCACATATACCTTCCCATAAGACAGTTCTTCTATGACATCATCCATCCAGAGTACAGTCCTGTGTGTGACGTCTACGCTCTGATGTTCCTCATCGACGTGGTCAACTTCATTGTCACCATTTATGGATACTGGGCTTTTGGGGTAAACCAAATCTGACAAACCACAACAGCAAAGCATGATAGGATTCCAAAATGGCGCCACCTGTTGTTTATTTTTACAGAAATACTCTGCTGTCGCTGACATCACAGAGTCTCTGTCAGAAGATCAGGTTCCAGAGGCCTTTTTAGTCATGCTGCTCATGCAGTTCGGTACCATGATCGTGGACCGGGCCTTGTACCTGAAGAAGTCACTGCTGGGAAAGTGTGTTTTCCAGGTGGTGCTGGTGTTTGGCATCCACTTTTGGATGTTCTTCATTCTGCCCGGTGTCACAGAAAGGTCAGAATTTGTTAGAAACATTTTTTTTTCAGTTTTACAAGTTATAAATGTAGGAATGTATGATTAAATATTAAATATCTCCTTATTTCTCAATTAGTTTCAGTCTCATATGTTCGTAGAAATAAAAACAATATATTTTGGCTCTATTTTAACACAAACTAAAACATAACTAATCTGGATTTCAACTGTTTCTCTCTTTTTCAGGAGGTTCAACAGGAATCCAATAGCTCAGCTGTGGTACTTTGTAAAGTGCATCTACTTTGGCCTCTCTGCCTACCAGATCAAATGTGGCTACCCCAACCGCATTCTGGGCAACTTTCTCACCAAGAACTATAACTACCTGAACCTCTTTCTTTTCCAAGGGTACAACAACAGTTGTTGCTTTGAATCCACCATGCTTCTTCCTTTTTTTTTGGTTTTTAAAAAATGTTTTGACAATCTTGCTCTGCCCTTCTGTTCCAGTTTCCGGATGGTTCCTTTCCTGACCGAGCTCAGAGCAGTGATGGATTGGGTTTGGACTGACACAACTCTGTCTCTCTCCAGCTGGATTTGTGTTGAAGATATCTATGCAAATATATTCGTGCTCAAATGCTGGAGGGAGTCTGAGAAAGTAAGTGACAGTATATGCACACAAATGTTCCCAATTTAGGGGAAATTACTTCTGGTCTGATAAATGGCCCACTTTATCCATTTTTTTCATACTGTGAAAGAAATTTGGAACTTTAAGTGACACTTATTTGGTATTCTTTCAGAAATACCCCCACCCACCTGGACAAAAGAAGAAGAAAGTGGTCAAATATGGGATGGGAGGGTTCATCATTTTTGCTCTCATCAGCATCATCTGGTTCCCGCTGCTCTTCATGTCTCTCGTCCAATCAGCAGCTGGAGTGACGAATCAGCCGGTGGAAGTCTCCATCCAGCTCAGCATTGCAGGTTATGAGGTCAGAGTGGAGCTTGTTCATAAACCTGTTGATGTTTTTGATGTCTGGTGTGATTAGGCCACCGTTTCTAAGTTTGATAAATCTCCCTGCTTTTAATTTATTTCTGTCTTTCCACAGCCTCTGTTTACTATGAGTGCACAGGAGCAGAATTTGGTCGCGTACACAGAAGCCGGATTCAACAAACTCACCAAAGTTTATGCCACTCATCCGGTAAGATGCTTTCTGTTTCTCTTTAACTGAAATTCTTCATACATATTACAGGGCGAGACAATAAAATGTGTGCTGTCTCAGAAATAATTATATGCTAAATATTCCCATGTATGGATGACAACAGTGTTTACATCAAAGTAAGATATTTATTTTGAGACATTAAGCCTGCAGTGAATTGAGTTTTCTTTGGACTTTTTGGTGACTTGTCTGCAATTTTTCTTTTGGTCTAAAAGTCTTGATGAGCTGCTTACAAGATATAGAAGAAGAGAATGGCCTCCTTGTTCCTTACTTGGTGCAAAACTGACAACAAAACCAGAGAAGAGAAATCACAGATTACATTAAATAGAAGTCATTTTCACCCATCCTCATCAATGGAGACCAATTAAGTCAAAAAAATATGTGACTATGTTGGTATAATGTCAGAAAAACTGTGTTCACTGTATCAGCACCAAAGCACAGCAGAGACTATATTTTTTAAGAAATGTCTGCAATTTAATGTCAACAAATACTTTTAATTTTCTACTAATTTGAGAGTATTGCTCCATCTGCTGGTCTGAAAATGCCATAGAGGCTCAGAATAACCACAACCACAACCACAGGTGTCAACCACAAATTAGGATACGAATCAAATCGTTCAAATAAATTGTTCCTGCTTTTCCTTCATAATTTTAGAAAAATAGACATATTAGTACAAATAACCCATGCATTTCAACAAGCATGATGAAAGTGAATAATTCACGCTAGACCTGGGCATTCTTTTGCAATTGGAGTAACCTCCAAATCCCTGAAACCAACATGACAAATGACACAAATGCAAGAATGTTAACAGTTTTCTATTATATTGCTAAAAATCTTGTTGAAATCTATTGAAGGTCACTTTTCCTCCTCCAGTCTGCCATGCAGTTCCTGATGAACTATGAAGCTGAAGATATCGTAGTTGCTAAGATCAAAAGTGATGCCAGTCTGCTGTGGAGCATCAGTCCTGCCAGTCGAGCCGCCATGATAGAGGAACTCAGCAGCTCCCCTCATCTGTACATGTCCTTCCGCTGGATTCTGCTCAGGTTAGACTTAGACACAAGGTTCCTGGTGCTTTTTAATGAGCAGTTTGCAGGTTTCAATGTGTCTGTACTGATTTTCTTTAGGACATGCATGTTTAATGAGACAAAAAAAATCTGAAAAAAGAGAAGTATAAACAATGATCTGTGTGATTCTAAAAAAAGCACAAAACTTCTCTCCATAGAAAGGAGAAATGTTCACAACATTTGGGTTGAATCTATTTAAACTTTTGAATTGTTCCTGCAAGGCACATAAAGACACTGTTTTAAATCAACTTTAGAATCATAATACTTTCTTTCTAAACATTCAATTAGGAATCTCAACACGGAGGTTAGTTAACATAGACATAGTGTGCTTTTGTCTGCAGGAATGCTTCCATATCCATGAATGTGGAGGCAGTGGGAGAACACACTGTGAAGTTTAATGACAAAGCCCTGAAGGATGGAATAGTGAGCATGCTCAAAGGCAACAGCAGCAAGCCTGTGTGAGTCTGTCTTAGCATAAACTCTGTGACATTCCACTTGATTTTGCAAAGTCTGATCCATTTATCTTCTTGAGCACTTCAGTTTAATGCAAAACTGTAGTCATGCATGCAGATCTGCAACTGATCTTCCCTTTTTTCAACTGAGAAGTGGACTATGTTTAATGCAAATGTCTATAATATGACTGCCATTATTCTACAACCCATTTATTGAATCATTATTCTGTCAACCCTTGTTTATTTTTTCCAAGTTTGTGGTAATTTTTTTTTGCAAAACTAAAGAAAAAAAACACCGAAGAAAATGATTGTTCTGCTTTCTTTGTCACTACAGGATCATTCATTCTCTCTTGCCAAAGTTCTTAAGGGGTCCGAAGGGACAGGAGTCCAAAATGGCAACCAGAATGACAGTTGGTTTGTAGTTTTTAAAAGTTGCAGCTCATTCTTTCTTAAAAAATGCTTTACAGAATTGCTGTTTGCAAACAAATTCCATCATTTATATGACTCAAACTACTTCTTCTAACCATGAATCTGTGCTAACCTCATTCTACAGTCTAAAAATTGATCTTTGTGGTAGTTTGCTTGGAGTCACGTGATCTGACATAAAAGTGATGCCACACTTTCTCATTTTTAAGTTGCTCATTTTCCAGAAAAATAGGTTGATTAATTTATAAATCAATACCCATTAACGGTTTGTTTGTTTTAAAGGTCTAAGAAATTTCATTAAAATTTAAAGTTAAATTTAGTCCTAAATCGTCTTGTTTCAGAGCAGTCTGATCGTCCGGACCTGCAGGCGCTGGCGTTCTTTAGGCCCATGTCGATAAAACTTCAGCAGACCAGTGGAAGCTCAGACAAAGAGGCAGACCAGTGGTGGGTGGTGGA
Source organism: Oryzias melastigma (assembly GCF_002922805.2). Classification (NCBI taxonomy): domain Eukaryota; kingdom Metazoa; phylum Chordata; class Actinopteri; order Beloniformes; family Adrianichthyidae; genus Oryzias; species Oryzias melastigma. Next base: position 3,499,381 of record NC_050518.1, read on the forward strand.
GGAGTGTTCTCCAGTTCTCACCTCCTCTGAGCCCAAATGTTCGAGCATCGAGATTATGGTGTTCAACGATAAAGTCAGCCCCTCCAGTCTGGGCTTTCTGGCTGGACATGGGTAGGTAACAAGACAAAAAACTCTTCTTCTCCCTAAAGAATACTTTTTAGAACCTCTGGAATGCAATCTAGATTATTACGATGCTTAAAGCTCCATCCAGCTTTTCCTGTCCCCTCTCTCCCCCACAGCATTGTGGGTCTCTACATGTCGGTGGTGCTGGTCATCGGGAAGTTTGTCAGAGAGTTCTTCAACGGGATATCTCGGTCCATCATGTTTGAGGAGCTGCCATGTGTGGACCGAGTCTTGAAACTCTGCACGGATATCTTTGTGGTGCGCGAGACCGGCGAGATGGAGCTGGAAGAGACGCTGTTCGAGAAACTCATCTTCCTGTACCGATCGCCGGAGACCATGATAAAGATGACCAGAGAGAAGGACGGTTAGGGCTAAACAGCTCAGGCTCTCTTCATTTGTTGACTTCGTCTTCTCACACAAAACGAATGCAGGTTAATGTATTGAAAATTTTAATTTCTGAAACATTACTTTTAAGTTTCATAAAAGTTTTATTAATTACATGAACAATACTTATTTATTAACCACAGCATATTTCTGGTGCATACAAAGTCTAATTTACCAATTGAGAGTTAATCAAATAGACTTTGAAGTGTTTGAACCAAATATGAAAGTCCAAATGTAGAGGAAAATGCTTGTTTTCTGTGATGCATGATTTTCTAATAGTTTTGAATTTGTACGGGTATTTATCAGTAAGACTTCCAGGATGAAACAGCTTTCCACACTTCTGTAAATACCATGTATGTCTGTACATCTCTATGTAGACTGCTATACTAAATTTATTTGAATAAATACAAGTTAAATGATCCATTGTTTTTTTATGTTTTTGCTTAAAAATGATACTTAAGTCATTCTCTCCCTCTTGCTGACTGACCACAAATGTTCCAGCAGGACTGTCAATCCAATAAAGATGCAGCAGTCAGAGAAACAGGGAAAGCTTTAGTGGCTCGCTCCACATAGATGAATTTCATTGATGACCAAGTGGGTATAAAAAAACCCCCCTGAAAAGTGCACTTTTAAGATATTCATTTTTATTCAATATGTAAATGAAAAAAAGGAAAAACATTTAAATTTAGATCCCCAGTCTTCAACCAAGCCATCTTGATGACATCCAGGTCTCCACCCTCCTCTTTCAAACAGGACCTCTCAAGTTTAGGAGAACTATGTACAACACAGTTTTGGATCCTAGCAAGAAAAAGGAGAAGAAATGTTAAAAACATTAAAAAGTGTGTGTTTTCTCTATAAACTAGCTTAGTGAATGGCTGCTCCACAAAAGCAGATTAAAACATCTGAGCTCTAAACAGTTTATGGCCTTTTTGAGTGTTATTTTTAGCAAACTGGCAGACTGTTTTCTGCACTGGTTTAACTTCTAATTTATTTTGCTGGAAGCATAAATGCTGCATTATGCCAGGAGTAATTCAACTAAAACATCTTACTGTTTTGTGCTTTTTAAAATATAGCTGAAAGTAATGTGTAGAAAAAATTGTGACCAACAAAATCCGAACACGTGGAGTCAGAATCAATTAGAACTGCAAAAATGGGATTTGATGAACTCGAGAACCTCACAGGTAAAGTTGAAAAACACATATTTTAGTAGATTATCAGAGTCACATGGGACTCAAATTTTATTTGTTTTGCTTTCTGACGTTCTGGCCCACTAGCATTAGATGTCATACAGAAATCTAAAAAGTCCAAATCCAGGACTTGAAGGCTGCCGTCTTGTCCTTTGCCTGATGCTAAAAGCGAATGCTTCCAGTGAAAAGTCTGGTAGACTCATGCATGTGTTGATTTTGGGTGTCCATGTTTAAAGCTCTTGCATTTATTCTTCGCTACGCAAGTTTTTGAGTCAGTTTTCAGGCTCTACATACAAAAAAAAAAAAAGTACAGAAATGGAACACGTGCTGAAAGTTAAACCATCAGGGACTCCTGATGTGGTAGTTAAGTATGGATGGAATTCTTTTCAAATCATAAAATTGCCAACTGTTTCAAAATTGATTATGGAGGAGTAGTTAAGAATTTGTTGTTTGTGGCCAGCTGGAAATGTATGATACCAGGTCTTTCATATATTGGAAAAGTGCTGTGAAAGAAAAAGGGTGGTTCAAGATTTGTGTAATTTTGTAGCTAGTACAGGCAGTGACAGTCCAGTATTAACACTGCTAAAATCGCTTTCTTGAACGCAGCACTGTTATTGTTCTTAAGGTTTGTTGGTGGACCACACCTGATCCAGGTAATCAGGAGAAGGCGATATCTAGAAAGCAGAAGGACAGCAGCTCTGGAGGATTGGATTTGGACACTTTGCAGTAAACATGATCTTGTATTTGGTCTTTTGTTCTCCAATTCATGGAATGACTAACACTTTTACTGAAATGGTTTTGCCTTTGACATGCTTATATGTAACATAACAAAACTTGTCAGATCAGTGGGCAAACATGCAGAAAGTAATTTAGTTATTTGACAGACAAATCAGATGACAGTCACTATAAGATTAAATAGAACACCAGATGATTATGTTCTCTTGAATACTCTGGAATCCGATTCTGCTCTGGTGTTTGGCTGAATGTCATCTTTTCTGAACTTGCAAAAAGGTCACCAGAGGTCAGGAGGGTCTGAAAGGTAAAACATTTCTTACATGCTGTTTTGGGTTTGAAGACTTTGACGTTCGCCTCAGCGGCCCTGATTGCCTCGGCTTTGACCTGCGGCTTCATCGCAGCCCGCACCGCGTTGGCGCAGATGGCAGAGAAGCGAATGTAGCTGCAAAAAGGACACATTATTTTAATGAAAACTGCTAGATAGAAACCAAAGTACAGAAAAACTTCAAACTATTAAACCATTTGAGTATTTTCATGCACAACATGACGACACTCCACCGTAATCTCAAGGACTTTAAAACAGAACATGACTAACGCTGTTTTCCCTCAAACAGCTCGTGCTACAAATTAAAGGCGTTAAACATACCACCAAATCTTAACATTCTTTTTACATTTTTCCCCAATTTCACTCAATTTACTTACCTAAGGCCTGCTTGCCTCCAGTAAGCGACCATCTTGCTTTTCTCGGCTTCAAGGACAGGTCGGATGGATGCGTGATGGCGTCATTCTTCTTCTTCTTCCTTGGATTTATTTCTCCTTATTGCACCAAGCGACTCACTACTGCCACCCCTGGTCATTGAGGGATAGACTTCATTCAGTCTAGAACCAAAAGAAAGATGAGGACAAAATACAACAAACGAATTTGATTAGTGGTATACATTTTGGGGGAAAAAAACTGTTGCCAATGTTTAAACAATGATAAATACTATTAAACAGTATTAAATATTAAACTAGAAAACCGTACATCTAGAAAGGTTGATGTTTTCTCAGGAAGAGCAACAAAGGAATGATTTTTGTGCCATTACTCCAAGCACAACACTCAATGTATTGAGTGTAAAACTTGAAAAATGCTCTGTGCTCAAACAATTATTTTGCACTTGAAGTTCTGCGTGCAAACAAAACAATTTTACTCTTGAAACTTAAAAATATGCGCAATCAAAACATTTTTCACTCAAGAGAAATTTGCTCTCTTCTGTGCTTGAAACTGTGCAAGGCACCATGTTACAATTTTGCAACTAAAGTCATCAGATGACAGAAATCAACTTTCATAGTGATTGCTGCTCTTGAAATAATGGCACAAAAATCACTCCGTACAGTGAGTTTACTACCTGTGTGTCAATTACTGAGACTTAAGTGAGGTCATAGGAAGCAAAAAGGTTTTCATTTATGTTTATACATTTCTGATGCACAGAATTTGCATCAGAAAAAATTGCAACATGTATCACCAACAGAAAACTTCTCTTTACCACATAATTTGTAGAAAATATAATGCTTCTATTTTGCTTCTTTGCTTAATACATGTGCCTTTGTTTAAAAAATATATTTATTGGGAATATACTGGAATGTATATATATATAAGGAAAGCACATTTTAAACCACATATTGCTAAAGAATATATTACAAGTACCACAAGATTGTTGATATAAACAGTTGATATAACAACAAAATGAGCTAAATGAATTATTTTAATACTATGAGTTCATAAATAAATAAATAAATAAATAAATAAATAAATAAATAAATAAATAAATAAATAAATAAATAAATAAATAAAAAATCAGATTGTTCTAGATGCATTGCAATTCTCGTGTCTGCCACCAGAGGGGGTTTTGGATTCCTACTTCCGCCGGTGTCTTTCTTCGCTCCGGTCACGCTGTCATCAGGTCGCCGGCTCCCGTGTTGTGTTCGACAAACCAGAGAAAATAATGAAGATCTGGGCGTCAGAGCACATTTTTAAGTAAGTATATTTTTCCCAGCTGTGGATTGTTTTTGTTTGTTCGTTTTCTTCACACCCATCCGTTACATAGTCGACTTTTTCTCCTCTTGTGTAACTCATTTCAATGGTTCCCTCCCTGCCTGTGGTCTGCAGGCGCGGTGGTTAGCTTCCGAAGCTGCTACTATCGCGGATAAGTTGGTTTGAAATCAACAAATTTCCTTGAAAAAAGAGAGAAAGAACAACCTGCAATTCAAATCTGTGGTTGTTCGCTACCCTTGATTTATTTTTCTAATTCGTTGTTGTTCGCGGGGTTAATATAAATATTATGGATAGTGAGTTAGCTTAATCAACTTTGAGCTCACCAGCAAGTAACTTTAATGATATTAAATAAAAATATTTAAATATGGTATAGTTTAAGTTTTGTGCATCGTAGTTGCTGTAAAAGACGGATACATTCGTGTGAGTGTACGGATTAACGGAGTTCGAACCCCAGAGATCAGTTATGTACGACTGTTATATTGATTACGTAACCGTCTAAAGACTGGATATGTGGCGGTCGAGGCTTTTTAACGTGACCAAAGCGAATTGTTTACATTTTGTCGATTTTTTTAACCTCGTAAGCTGATAAATGCTGAACAAACGCAGCCTGGCTTTTGTTCATTTTCCAGAAGTTTCTCTAAAAGCTCCCCCGGATTGTGAAACAGAGCATGCGCGGTAGAGGGCGCCATTTCTGCGTGTTGCATGCTGGTCTTAAAAAAACAAAAAAACATCTGCTTCTGAATTTGTTGCATAACAGTTTTTTTTAACCAACGAAATTCAGAAACTTTACAGGTTTCGTATTACTGCAGACTATTTTA
>NC_050518.1:3504822-3522101 GCF_002922805.2 Oryzias melastigma
AAAACTTTTTTATTAGGAGTGTATAACATTCTGTCCTTTCTGTTACACCTGAGGTTAAAGACCATGTCCTGTGAAAACTATTCTTTTGGTGTTTTTTGGGGGGTGTGAGGTGCTACAAGCTAACAGGAAAGGGTGTTAACAGATGGGTGATGGGAAGTTACCCAAGAGTCCCACCAACAATTCAGTAAAGAATTTTGAATGTAGTACTGACGCTCTGCAGAAGCTGTCGTAGAAAATGTCAGATTTTCTTAAACTTAGGCTAAAGCAGCATAATGATAATTAAAATACCTCTGTGAATGCTTTTAAAATAGATCAAATGATGATCGCAGTTGGGACTTTTTAGGCGTACAGAATTACTAAACCTAATATAATATTTAACTGCATCAACAGCCACCCATGGGAGACGGTTACCAAGGCTGCCATGCAGAAATACCCCAACCCCATGAACCCCAGTGTGTTTGGTGTGGATGTTCTGGACAGACAGGTGGACCCTGATGGACGTCTACACAGCACTAGACTGCTCAGTACAGAGTGGGGTCTCCCTGCTATAGCCAAATCTGTAAGTTTAACTACAAGAAAAGACTTAAAGTTGAGTTTATTTGGTCTATTTAAAATGTGACTTTTTTTTTTCCCTGCAGATCATTGGGGTCACAAGAACGTGCACTTATGTTCAAGAACATTCAGTGGTGGACCCCAAGCAGAGGACTTTTGAGCTGCAATCAACCAACGTTAGTAGTTCTCTCAAATATTTCTACAAAACTTAAAAAATGTGTGTTATTTGGTCATATTTAATTCTGAATAAATATAACATTTTGCTGTATAAACAGTTTTTGGGCTACTATTGGAAGTCATTGCTTAGATTTTGAACAATATTGACACTTTTTTTTAAATCAAACATAAGGTGTCAAGCCAGGATATTAGTATTAAGCTCATTTATTTATTTAAGCAATTTTTCCTCTGTGCTCCTATTAAAAAAAAAATTGACCAATATGAATATGACTGAAAAAAAACTGATTTATTTTTCATTATCCTATTCAGATTTCTTTTACCAACCTGGTATCTGTAGATGAGAAACTGACTTATAAGCCCCACCCCCAAGATCCAGAGAAGTAAGTAAACTGAATGTTCTCTCCAACATTTAGATGTTGAGCATCTTTAATCAAACAAATAGATAAACATTCTGTCAACTTATAAGAGGCTCTTTGAAAAGAGGTGAAATATATTTCATGATAACAAATAAACTAGGTCAAGTTGAGTGTTGCTTGGTAGAATTTTCATGGATGATGGAGAAATAAACACGTTTGCTCAATCAGTAAATTGGAAAATGTTTAAAGATTAATATTAAAGCTCAGGAAATGAGTTTAACTTGGGTTTGTATGTTTCCTCAGGACTGTTCTGACCCAAGAAGCCCTCATTAGTGTTAAGGGCGTCAGTCTAAGCAACTACCTTGAGGGTCTCATGGCTAAAACCATATCTGTTAATGCCAGCAAGGTAAGTGTATATATATCTATAACTCATATTTTTAAAAAAAATGTAGTCACTGATGTCCATGACCTTTGTGTGTGCGTATCAGGGTCGGGAGGCGATGGAGTGGGTCATCAGACGGTTGAACACAGAGATCGAGGAGCTGGCAGCCACTGCTCGAGGTTCCATGCGCGCTCCCATGGCAGCAGCTGCTGCTGCAGACAAATGATGACAGCTTTCCTTCAGATGACTCCATCAATCAGTGGACTTCTCAGACGTTTTCCTCCTAAAGGGGACCTCCCATCTCCTCTGCCAGAACCGCCTGAAAACCAGCCCCCACACCCCCTCGCCTGGTCCTACTGATGTAGATGTTTTTTTAGTAATTATCCTTCCTCAGCAGCTTGCACCGGCGGCTCTTCAGCCCGTCCTTGTTGGTCAGTGACTTGGAGTTTTGTGTGGATGAAAGTGACATTGGACAGCACTTGAAGCTCACAGGATTCTTCTCTGTGATAAAACATGTTTTTTATTCACACTGTGCCTAGACATCATCTCATTCATGTCATCTTTTTTTTTTCTTCTTCCTCACCTTCTAATCTTTAATCATTTCAAGTCCTTTGAAGATCTGTTACGTAGAGCTAGAATGAAGTTGTTTTTAGGTGTCTCAAATCTGCAGCCCAGAGAGTTCGGTGCTCATTTCTCAGCTGGATTTGACATGGAAACAGTTTGAAGTGTACTCTTGTTTTGGAGCTTAGAACGGGATCCAACCGTTTGAGTGAAAGTGTATTGGTTTTCTGGCTGCAGTTTTCCTCGAAGAGCAGGAGTTGAGCTAACTTTGTCAAGATTTTAATCATTTCAAGAAAATAGAGGCAGATGCTGGTCCATGAGTATGGAGCTAAATCAAGGTCAAAATTATTTAACCCCCCCCCCCAAAAATATTGGTGTTTGGCCAAAAAAAAGTAAAATGTCCCAAACTTTTTGCAGTTCTAAAATAAATGTAAATATTTTCATCTACAAATGTTCTGTTTTTTTAGGTTTCAGAACTCGAAATGTTAATTTTAAAACTTTTTTTTTTCAGTTTCAAATCTTTTTCCCACTTTCAACTCTTTTTTTTTGTCTGTTTTTAAATCTAAAATTTTGGTTTCCAAACTTTTGGCCCCGTTTGTGGCGCATTGGGGCGGGGCTAACACAAAGGACCAATCAGAATCAATGAGGGTGGTAACTTCACTAACTCTGAGATTTTGAATAATTACGGTCAGAAACTTCTGCAAGTTCTCAGTCAGTGAATGCACTGGACTGAAACTGAAATCTTGAGTTTTGAAACCTAAAAAGTGGGACATTTAAAGCTAAAAACAATTAAGTTTATGTTAGAAAAGTTTCAGACATTTTAATTTTTTTGGGCCAGACACCAATAATTTTTTCAATTTTTTGAATTGGGTTTCAAATAATATTGGCCCCAATTTAGCTCCATACATCAGCTCCAGCTTCTAGCTTTTGCAAAGGACCTCCTTTTAAATTTTTTTCACATTTTGTTTACAGTGTTAATGTAGTGTACTAAATTGTTACAGTTGAAGTACTTGAATGTCTAACTTATTTTACGCACATGTATTTAAGTTGCAGAAAGTTCTTGAAGGGCACAAGCATGTTGTAAAGAAGAAAAGTGTGCACTTAGAAACATGTTGGGTCTTCACTGCTTTATGTGCAGTGTCTTTGTGCCAACGTGAGATGTAAATCTACTAAAGTCTTCACTAGTCCGGTCTATATATGTAGTTTCATCTTCCTGTATGTCGATGATGTTCTGTTTTACGTGAAAGGTGTTCAAGTCGTTCAGAAGGTGTCTTTGTGTTGTCGTCCGTCTCGGAGCACTCTCAGGTTTTACACAGCTGCCCATAGTTTGATCTCCGGATTCAAAAACCAAATTTGGAGGATGTAAGGTCTTTACATTCACTTGTGGTGTGATCATTTAAAAACATTTTTTTTATTCTACACCGTTGAAGAGCTCGACACTATCGCGAGTCTTCCCCAGCCCTTTTTGGAAAAACTGTCACCCGGCTTGGATTGATTATCCAGATCTGAATCATCCAGTCAAACATCCGCTGTGGTCCAGTGGGACGTTTCTCCGTTGAGCTTTTTAACAACTGTGGCTGTAAATATATTTATATCTTGATGGTGGTGCATTCCAAGAATGTGAACAAAAACTGAATGGACACTGCAATGTTTCAAAATAAAGAGATGTCATTGTTTCAAGAATGATGTGAACTCCTCCCACATTCATATTTTGTAGAAATAAACCAAACAAAGAACTTAAATTTGTTTTTATTTCATTGGTGGAAAAAAATGGGGATTTAACCCTTTAACACCAGAACTAAAGCCTTTATGTTCTTCGATTTCTAGTATTTTTTTAATTGTTAATACAAACTCTTTAGCATAATTACAGTGGAATTACAGTGATTATGTTCACGGTTGAAAAGTATCAGTTTGTTATTTTGTATTCATGTGTGTGGAATCAAAAATTAGGCTAAGAAAATCATATTTCTACTGCTGATCAGACATGAAAGTTATAGTTACAAATCAAAATAATTCTATTTCATAAGACGGCATCAATCCATCTTTCAGGCCAAGGATGCTCTTTGATTTTAAACCTTAGTGCTTAGCAACAACAGATGAGGCTTCACAGTACGTCCAGGACTTGAGCGTCTGAAGAAATAGTGATGAATCCCTGTTTTCCAATAAAGACAGTAGTTAGAAGCAAAATAATATGAAACTCACAGAAATATGAATATTGATAAACACCGACCTCCTCCACTGTCAGGACGGAATTTACAGGCGTGACGTGTTTCATTCTAGGTAGCATCATACCCTCCGCCAGTTTTTCTAAAAACGTCACCAGAGGTAATTTTTTTTAATAAGAAAACAACATTTAAACATTGAAACAGATATAATTGAAAGATTAAAGCCAACACTCACTATTCACTTGGGGTAAACCAAACAGCTCTATCCCATTTTTACACATTTTTTCCAAATTGTCAGTCTGAAAGGACAAACTTTCAGTTAACTATGATCATCAGACTGCAGTACAAGTTACTTTTCCTTCATTTACCTTGAAAGGTCCTACTTCGGTTGATGCCAGAGTCAGTGTGAAGCTGAAAGAGAGTCGTGTTGTTAATTTAACGAACACTCTGAGAATATTTCCAAATATCTGAATGCTCACTTGTTCAGCATCACAGAACCCTTCATTCTTCCATCAGCAATCCACATTTTACCACCTAACATTACAACCTGGGGAAAAAATATATATATATATATGATTTATTGAACAAAAAGGTGATTTATCAATAAAGTATCAAATAATTGAAGCAATAAATTAATTTTATGATTGTATCAGTTGAAAACTATTAATCATAACTTGTGGCTCTTTGGCTTTAATGAAAAATGGTAACGACTGAATAAATAAGATTAGTTATTTATGTTTTATTATTTCTTTTTAGATTTTTAACATGTCAAGCATATAAGCAAAAAAATACTGACATAAATTCTGTAGAAATGTTCTTTACTTTGTATTTTTCATCATAGTAGTCAAATATTTTTGGAAGATTACACTAAAGTGGTTAAATTTTGAACAAATGTGATTTAAAATGCTTGAAAAACAATCAGGGTTGTGTGTTTTTCATAAACAGCTACATTTTTTTAAGTTTTTTTTTTTAAGTAAATAGATTCTACTAAAAATGTTTATTTTTTAGGATTAAAAGGAAAAAAGGTGCACCAAAATCCTAATGATAAAAAACATTATTTTTGATTGTCTTGTATTTTTGATTTAAGAAAAACTGCTGCAGCAGGAGTTTTTTGACACAGAGTGGGTTTTATTTTGAAAGGAACTAGTGTGTGCTGTAGTCAGAAGTTAAAGACGTTACAAAAGTAATAAAAATTGAAACATATAGACACTCTTATAATCCAATTATTGTAATATTCAAGAACTATATTTTTCAATAAATGCTTGATTGCCAAAAAAGCTTAAATATTATGCTTTTTAAATGATAAAATGGGACTTTGTGGCTCTTGTTGGGTTCTGGTCTCTAAGAAACTAGACTAAATGGCTCTTTCAGTGTTAAAGGTTGCAGACTTCTGCTTTAGGCTGAAGAAACCTGACAGAAATACAATCAGAACAAAGTACTCACAGCTTTGAGTGTGAACAGTGGGACGTTGGAACCATTGGATTCAATAGCAGCGGCCTTCACTGCAGCTTGAACAGTCAGATTAACAAACCCAGATTGAACTGAAAACATGGGAGCTTCTGTAGCGTAAACATTCAGGTTCATCAGCAGGCCTGGAAGCAGTTTGGGAAGCTGAGAAGAAAACACAGATTCTATAAGAATTTACTTAAAAACATAAAAATAAAAATCTAAAACATCTAAAAAAATCTAAAAACATTTACTATCAAACACATAGAGAAAAATGTGGTGCCTAATGAACCATAACAAGGTAAATATAAGGTTGAAGAACATAAAACTATTCTCAATGATGATTGGGTAACCTTAAATAAATACAATTTTTGAGTTTTTGGATTCTTACAGTAAAAAATGAACAGATTTTTATTTCCATCTTTTTCATGGTGACAGATCAAACTCAACTAGAATTTCAGAATAAGCCTGTTACCTCTCAATGATTTATTCCCTTTTTTCATTTTTTGTGTGTCCTTTAATATTAACTACAAGTATTTTTATATTCACAATTCAAATGTGTTTATATGTTGTTCAGACATGGAAAAAATATCAAAACTCACTTGTGAAACATCTTTTACAATATCAACTTTATAAAAAAAGTTAAAGAAAATTTGTAATAATATTGCAAGTATGAGTTCCTTGTTTCTGGTTTTTGTTCTTCTGGCTGTTTCATGTGTGATTCAGTTCAGTTTTTCTCCTGTGCTTCCTCCACGTTCACATCAGGTCTGAGTTTTGTTTTGCTTTTTGTTTGGCGACTATTCAGATTCAAGACTTTATTTTGGAGGTTTTCTTTTCTTAATTCACGTATCTTAATTTTTCCTGATGTCAGTCATGTTGTTTTGCTGCATATGCAGCCTTTCTTTTGCATTTTGTACTGTGTTACTGACATAAATAAGTGAATGAATGAATGAAATGGTTTATTTCAAGCAATCAGGAATAATACATGAAAAAAAAAATAACCTAACATTGAATCATAAGAAGATCACTTGAAAGGGAGTGGGGGGAAGTGAATTTATATAATCCCACCCCGGCTCGACTATACTATTTTCTCTACACGAATTATCTGTATCCGGTTCAGGACTTAATATCAAATATTTATACACTACAATAATAAATTCAGGTTGTGACCTGGAACCGGAAGTTATTCCATACCATAATATAAGTAAATAAAATACTACAGATGGTCAAAATGAAATCTTTATGTTTTTTACTTTTGTAAAAATGAACACAGCCAAAGATTTTGGTCACATTTTTTTACCCACTTTCCAAACAACTTTTCAAAATGGAGCAAAGCAGAAATACAAAAGATATATATTATTCCTGGAGTTGAATTCTCCTAAAAGAAACTGTGTCAGACCTGGGGAACGTAGGGTCCCATTGAGCTGGTATTCAGATGGAAGGGGAAAAGTTTAGGAATCTGAAAGAAGAAAACATCTGTCAACAGTGTTTATAACCGAAGCAGTGTGTCTAAATGCAAAAAAAAAAAAAAATGTGCTCAATTTAAGTTAATTAAAATTCACAACTTGATTTATGCGCGAACATACAGTTGCGGTTGCAAATCTACTCAGCTGCGGTTGTGAATATTAATGACCTTAAATTGAGCCCATACCCTTCATCTTGTGCATGCATGTCTCTTCATAACAGCACTTACCATGCTGTCAGTGATGAGAATCTGAAGTTTTTTGGCCGAAAAGTATCCATAAGCAGCAGAGTTCAGAGAGAATTCCGACACACCAGCTGACAGCATGTAACCGGGGAGGTCAGGCATTGTGAAGGGTTTGGACTGAAATGGAGGCTCTGCGTGAGTCTGGATACTGTAGAACTCCCCCTTTTGATAAACAGGGATGAAGGATCAGTTCAAGAACAGATAGTCTCTCATAAACATTCAAAACTAGCATTCTAATGAAGCATTGTCTATACAGAAGTGGGCATTTGTGGTAATGACTGATTCCAGAAGTGAATTTTCATGGCAGCTTTCATTTCCATAGAAGCAGTAGAACCTAGTTACCATTTCTGCTTCTGCAAATTATGTTTTTACAGTAAACCAACACTGTGCAAAGTGTTACCTTTAAACCCAAGTTCAAATTTGACGGGCTGAAAACAGGCAAGCGCGTGAGGGGAAGTTCAAGAGACAGGACCTGGTTGACAGCGTAGGAAACTAAATGAGAAAAAATAAACCAAACAAGTTAATTCTGCACATTGAATGATGTTATTTTAATATAAATATATATTTATAATATATTCAATATATTGTTAATACTATTAAAAACTGTGATTTTGAGGAGGATTTCTGTGCACATTATTGCAGTACCATTCATGGCCTGTAGGCGGCTCTCCAACTCCTCAACAGATTTCTGCACAGCAGGGCAGATCTGGAAGAAGAAAATGCAATAAGCTGTAATATTTAAAGCCTAAACAGTAAGGAGTATGTTTGAGATTGAAAAACGAAAAATCAACACTTACATTACTTTTTATTTCGTCAATGATATGACCCTTTATATAATTCATAAAGGGGTTGATTATCCAACTATATATAAAAAAAAACCCTCAATTATAAAAAATTAAAATGTGTATAGGTAAAGTTGTGGTTTCTCTTTTCCACAATACCTGGATCCTCCATATAACTGTATATTCACATCTTGAACCTCGCCATCACAGCTGACGCTGTTGACGGACAGGTGCCCGTCAGCATTTCTCCCCAGCGACACCACAGAGGTCACATCCACACCTAATATAGCCATGTCAAAGGATCCACCGTCATGTCTGGAATTACATAGAACCATCCCCATCAAGAACTTCAAATGACAAATGCAAGCATGTAACTGAAAAACGTCATGATGGAACTGAAAAAGGCTTCTCTTGCAAAGTACATAATATATCTGAACATGTGTGGGAGCTTGTGTCCATGTTTATAGGATAAAGAGAGAACTGAGGGACACTCACATGATGTGATACTTAATTGCCCAACCACCAGTGAGAGCTGCATTGAGACCTGTGATGGTTGTCTTGAACCCTGAGAAAGTCTCAGAGAACTCGACATTTGGCTCTGGAAAGTCACACTTTGTTATTTTGAGGCTGTGGATCATAATAGACAGAGAAAACAGTATTATTTATATTATAGGTAACATGGTTCAGATATGTGAAGAAATATGCTGCTTTTCCTTTTAAACACAATTGTAAATTTAAAAAATAAAGTTCCATTCAAATCATCGTTTAATCTATTTTGAAAACGTTCCCATTATATAATTATTATTGTGCCGTTTTTTTGAGAAAATCAAAAAACATGTTTTCTATGACAAAGTTTCTGCAAAATGGTAAGTTTTCATGCGGTGGACAGTGACCACTGGCATGGAACATCCCCGCTCCCCTTCCCCTCACCAGTGCTGAGAGCTCTCTGTTTATGAGGGTCTGCCCAGTGTAATTTCTACATAACAAATCTGCTCTTTTTCAAACTGTATTTTTTGTCCGCTTCTGATTTACAACAATTTGAACAAATATATACTCAGAAATGCAATTTTAAGCTTCATATTCTTCACAAATGCCCTCCATTATCAGAAAAACTCCACACAGAAAAATGTTAAAAAACATCAAAAACACAATTGTCTTTAAAGACCATCTCCAGTGAAAACTGTGTTTTTGGTGTCTTTATTGTGTTCCTGTAGTATTTTTCACATAATAGAAAACATATTACATAAGAATTACTTCAAAAATGCAATTAATGACTGTTATTTAATTACTGTTTTGGTATAAAATAAATATATTTATAAATTATTTAATGTTTTCATTATTCTCAACTGTTTTGATGTTTATATACTGTAAGTTATTTTCAGTAACAATGTGTACATGGTTGTAGATGTACCTTTTGCTTTTTTCTGAATGTATGCATGTAACTGGAGCAGAAAAGTAAGTTTTTATTCATTCTGGTGCCCCTGCACAAGATGTCTTGTACTGTTTTAATGTTTGCTTTTTGTGGAAATTAAATAAAATAGAAAAAAACGTATATGAGAAAAATTAAGCGTAAAACTGGGTTCCTCTTTATTCAAATCTCTTGGAAACAGGAACAGAAACAAATTTTGTTTGTAAAAACATGTATAGAAACACAGTCAGAAGACCCAATGCTCCCTGATCCACTCTATTCTGATGCATCCACTTGTAGACGACTAGATCTGTGAACGTCTTTGTTTTTCTTGTCTGAACTGGCATTTAGTTCAAAACTACCCAGCTGGATAGCTCCAATATTGCTCACCATTTTTGAGAGTGTTAAAATCTGGATTTTAGTGGAGGCTTACTTCCCCATTAAAAGCCCCGCCCTCGGTTCATGGATGAATTTCTATAGCTGCTCTGCAGAAACTATGTCTTAGGTTTTTTAAAAAGGTATAGTCATAATTCAAAGACCACTGGGAACGCTTTTACACTAGATTGGAGAGGGACTTTAAAAATATATTGTTTGACTTGAAGTCTATAAGTCAATAACTTCCTGTTCAGAAAAATGTTTAATTTAATATTATTTAATCAAATTCAATGTGGGAATTCTCAGTTAGTTTAAAATCAAATTAAGTTAAGAATATTTTCTTTTTTTCAACAATATAGAACACAGTCCTACCCGCTCAGTGTATATTGGATGGTGCCAATCAGAGTATTGAAGTTGCCCTGGATGTCGGGCAGGGTCACATGCTCCAGCATGTCTTGTATCCATCCGGCCCCCACGTGTTTTCCTGAGAAAAAAGCATCACAAATAAAAAATGTCACTGACATTTGTGTTTGAGAAGCTTCTATTTGTGTTCTTGCAAAACTGTTGGCAGCACACACACCTGTGTGACTTCTGCTTACCGTACTGAAGACCTTTGTTGGTGAGGAGGACTTGGATGGCAGGATTCTGTCCACACGTGTAAGGTAGGAGCATCAACGCAACTATCACCAGCTGAAGCATCCTGTTGGGTTAACACTGAAATACCTGAAAGTCCTGGTGAAATGATCAAGCCGGTCTGCTCTACATGGGGCCACTCGTCTCTCTGTTGTGTTGCTTCCTGACTGCAGCTCTAAGAAGTGAAACTTAGTGACACGTGACCCATACAATGGACGAGACAGCTGAGCCTTTCTGTGGCTTTGTGTGGGAGGAAGTGAGCAAATATTTGAAACTCTGATCTGTGTCGTTTAATCAAATTGTCTAAAAACGACCCACTTACGCCTAAATTCATAATATTTGAGGGGATGGAAGTCATTTTCAGAATCATATACTACAAAATTTTCTTCGAAGACATAACTTATAAACATCCTCATTCTGAGAGTAAGGACTTGAGCGCTAAATTAGTTTTATAGGGAAGTGAAACCTTTAAAAAAAAATCAAGTTTTTTTTTTTTTATTTAACCTTTGGTAACCCCTTCACACAATAAGTCACTCATACCATTTGTGACTCTTTAAGGAAATGTCTGTGAAATATATACATAACTGGACATAAAGTGAGGCAAGAAGGGGTTAAAAATAATCATATTTAAGCACAATAGGTATAGTGTGATGGAGAAGAACAATTGACTGTCTTAACACTTCCTCTGTTGAAAGTTGGAGCTTAATTAACCTTTTAAAGGTGGAAGTTTAACAGTAAGAGTGTCACCTCCCATCCACTGACTGAGCAAATAAAGATTAGACTCACCAGCCATAAAATATTCAATTTATTTATCTCTTGTTTCAACAAATACTCTTTTTTGTCTCACACAGCTTGTTTGGTTCCATTAAATCACAATGAACAAATTCAGCAGGAAGAGACGGTTTCAGGTAACACATAGGACCCACTTATTTGCACTTGATTCACATCATTCAAAAACACGAGAAACGTGGAATATAATTGTCCAAAAAAATGAAAAAATAAACACCAGAAAACAATAATAATTAAAAAAAAAAATCAGTTCAAACACAGAGGTTATTTATGGGTCACTGAGCACCATGTGGTCCAAAGGGTGTCTTCTTTCAAGGATCAATGATAGTCCATTAAACCGACAATAACATATTAACTCCATTGTTTATCACATATTTCATTCCCCAGATAGAAACACATACACACTCACAGTAAATTCCACACTGGCACTGCATGAACACTGACATCTGGATTGTAATGCTTGAATATTCTAGAGATCTGAGAGATTTTTCTTACAAAACACTTTTTTTTTCTTCAAATGAGCCAACTACTTTACACTAAGACTGTAGAGTTTATTATTGCACATTATCACGAAGGCAAAATAATAGATGTACATTTCACAAAAAAAATCCTCCTCTTATGTAAAGTGATCAATTGTAGCCTTAAGGGGGACTGATTGTTCTAGCTCAGTCATGGATATTGTACCTGTAAGCCTCTATGAGGCCTTCAATGGAGTGGATGAAGCCGGAAATGGCGCAGATGCCCCCAATGACAAAAATGGAAACATCAAAGAAGACGTGGTGCCAGAGGAGGTTTCTCCACTGGAGCTTCAGGTGAAAGAGGCTCGGCAGGAGGAAGCACAGGCCTGCGCCGGTCAAGCTCCCCGTCAAACCCATGAGGAGGGCAAAATGGGGGACAAAGACAGCCATCAGGAGGGTAAAAACAACCAAGGCAACTCGGAGGCCCAGACCCCACGTTTTCAGCTGCCCAGTGGGGCTGTAGCAGTCAGGAAAGAGGGCTCTCCCCCCATCCTGGAACAAGGACTTCTCCAGGACTTCAACTGCAGCAAAGAACGGCAGGGGGTAGGACAGCAGCGCCTTGGCCACAAGGAAGAGATTCACCACAGCACGGATGGTTGAAGGCAGGTTATCTGTGATCACCTCTTTGGTGGTATCTGCCCACGTCAAGTAGGCCACCAAGGCGAAGAGGCCCTTGAGGACGCAGGCTGCAATGTGAGTCCAGTCCATCATGCAGTGGAACTCGCTGGGCTTCTGCATGTTCCCCTCCAGGGAGGGCAGGAAGATCTGGGATGTGTAGCTGAACACGATGATGCCGATGGAGATGGGGAATTTCTTCACGTCGATGTAGAACTTGACCTTCTCCCAGGCCCACTCGCGCGCCCTGGAGAGGCAGTAGGCGATCACGAGGATGTTGATGATGAAGTGCGCCACCGTGCAGAGGAAGCTGAACTTGGACACGGCCTTGAGGTTCTTCAGGAACGCGCAGGGCAGGAGTGCGGCCGTGGCCACCACGGACCAGGCCTTCTGCGAGACGGGGAAGCCCGGGAAGCTGTTGTACATCAGGTTCCCGCTCACCACCACGTACAGGATGCAGGTCATGATCAGCTCGATGATCTGCGCCACGTTCACCACGTGGCCCCCCAGAGCCGGGAAGCGGGGCGCGCAGCAGGCGTTGGCGATGTCCACGTAGGAATCCCTGACGCGCACCTTCAGCCCGTCCTCGTTGTCCTCGTACAGACACGCGATGAGGATTTTGCCGGTGTAGCAGCACACCACAGCCGCAAAGATAATGAGGAAGAGGCCGAGGTATCCACCGTGGAGGATGGCGTACGGCAGGCCGAGGACGAACATGCCCTGCGGACAGAGAAGCGCAGCGGAGTGGTGAAGGATGAGGCCCACATCGCAGTGACAGGCCTATCAGCCCCGCGCGCACGGGCACGCTCACACAGCTCCACTAAAAAAAACCCTCCAATTATATTAGTGCACAGCAAAAATAAAAAATATATGAAACATCTATAAAACACATTTTTTATTTACATTTTTATGATTATTTTTAGCCTTTTTTCCAATAAAAATCCCTCTCATGTTAGATTAATAAAGGAAAAGCAATTAAAAAACGAATTATTTAATTCATTTGTGTTAGCTGGATACAGGGATTAAGCCGTTTATAAGTCTATCAGGCTCAAACAGGCCCCTATCTGCCCGCCTGCAGCTTCACTGATAAAAAGATTTGAATAAATAAAATTTAAAATTCCGCTTCAGCTGGAAATAGAACTAAATGGTAAATTAAAGATTGCACATGTGGATTTAACAAAATTAATATGCAAAAACATATTTAATTATCTTTAGACCTGAGAATTTATCTAATTATATATGTGGATTGATTTTATTAAAACATGTCAAAAGTAAAGCAGAAAAATCTTCAAGGTGACTTTTATACATGATATATGTTACCTGAATGGCGTTGGTGACGTTCCAACCAGCTTCCCATGAGGTTATTTTTGGCTTGTCCTCGTCCAAAGACCCCCCAGATTTCAGGGTGGAGGACCTTGGGCCGGTGCCATCTCTCTGGTAGTGGCTGTCCCCCTCCAGCTCCCCCTCTCCATCCATGCCTCCTCCTCCCTCCTCGTCTCCCTGGAGGACATCCATCTGCATCCCTTGCCTGTAGTCATAATCCAGGTCGTCGCACTCCGCGAAGCCCAGACCCTCCTCGTCCGTGGCCGCTTGGAAGCCCAGTCGGGCGAACACCCCGCTGACCTTGGCTTGAGATTTGTGGGACACTGTGTGGGCCGCGTTGGTCAGTTTGTTAGTGAGCTTGTGTCTTATTAAATGAGCCATTTTTGTAATCCTTTAGAAATCCGTATTTCTCTTAAAAAAGAGGAGATATGGAGTAAAAAACGCGTGCGTAAAGATGACTTCGTGCTGCTACATTGAAATCATGCCTGTTGCCTCTTCTGATGTAAGCAGCTCCTGCACATCCAAACCTTTGGAAAATCCTTAGCCACTTCCCTTAGCTTGCTCATCCATATTCCTCCTTCAAAAACGGTCAGTGGATTAACAAAAAATGCCAAAAAGCAACGAAAGAAAAAAATGAATAGTTTTTTTTTAGCTTTTCCTCCTCATTTTCCTCGTGAGTTTGGGGTCCAGCTGGTGACAGGCGCGTGAGCGCAGGAATCTCTGCAGCAAGAGAGAAAGAAGAGGGAGTGAGAGAGTGTCCGAATGCCGCGGCCGTCACGCCCCGCACGCGCGCACGGATGAAGTGTCACGGAGAAGGAGCGTTACTGCCTGCATGCATGCGTGGCAGAGAATTCACACAGACAAAAAAAACAAAAAAAAAACGTCCAGACCTTCAGAAGGAAGGCGGTTGCGCAGGATTTCCCGGCATCACGCATGAATGAAATGACCAAACATTTCACCTGTTCCACGCACCAGTCCCGCGTGAATGAACCAACAGGCGCCCAGAATAAATGAACGTGAATTCACGAGGCCTCCTTTATCAGATAAACGAATTTCTAACATGGAGAGATGCTCAAATCTGCATAAAAATGGCTTATATAAGAATTGCATTTGGTTGTAAAATATTTTTGATAAATACATATATCTACACATCCTTATAACTATAGGATAATAAGCAAAATATGTCCTTTTGTGAGATTTTGCGCAGCGGTTGCGCATCCAACCCACGCATTTTTTTTTTTTTTTGCATGAGCCTGTTTTTGAATGTGATTTAGAATGTTAATGTTATTTAAATTACTCTTTTGGTAAATGTAAAGAAAAAAGCACATCATTTTTTCCTTTTCTTAAATTTAGTTGCACAATTCTGCTAAAAAATGCTTTTCTCCCCCTAAATCACTCATTTTTATAACTGGTCTGTTTGACAGATATCTTCCAACTGACATTTATACTCCAAGGACATTCATTTTCAGCAATTAATGCAACTCGTTGCAGAAATGAAGAGCGTTCTGCAGCTTGTCAGCACCAAGGACAGCTCTCGAACCGCAAAAGTGGAGAAAACACGGTTATCTAGTAATTTATTATCAATATTTTTTGCATGTTTTCAAAAACATTTCTTGCATTTTGTAATTACAAACAATACAGAATGTGTTAAAATGAAAATAGAGGAGGAATCCTTTCCATTCCACCTTAACTCTAATCCTTCATATAGGAAGCTCTGCGTCTTTGCCTCCATAATCTGCTGTGACACGGCTGTGCAAAACTGTCAGCAAATTCTCTGCAGTCAGTTTGGAAAAAAAACAGCCCACAGTGACAAGGAGGCTCAAAAATACGAACATTTTCTCACCCACTTTCAAAGGAAAATGGTTTTTAAACAAAATGATTCGGATAGAATTTTTCTTCTAAAATGATTTGGTTTGCACTGAAAATTTATATTTAATGTCATAATATATTAAAATCCCAAATCCTATTTTTTTAAGAGGGTCTAAATTTAGAAATCCGCCAGAGGACAGAGAAAATTCCGCAGACTTTCATGCTTGGCTGCGCTGCTTTGGCAGCTGCTATTTGCGTTCAGGCCAACTCAATGTTTGTTAGTCAGCGTGCGTCACCCGCGTCTGAGGATGCGTGCGCGTGTGCGTGCGTGTGTGCGGGTGCGCAGGACGGCGAGGAACCAGGGGGGGAGATCCTGAGGCAAGTTCTCCCTCCCCCAGCACGTGCACGGTCCCCGGGCTATAACACTGGGACAGAGGAAATGTCACGCGCGCACGCGCAAACAAATGCAAGCACGCAAAATATACACTGCCCCTCCCCTCCAAAAAAATCTGCAGTCACGAGGAAGACATCCTTTACAATAAATGAAATTTTCTTAATAATAATAAAAAAAAACATTTAACTTGTTAAAACTAACACATTTACAATTAAAAAATATCAATAAAAAGCTGGATATCTCCTTTAAAGGATAAGCTCACTTCTTTTAGGTTTCCAATCAGCCTTTTCTCTCAGATAATGGTTTTCTGGGGCTTTTTTAGCGGCCCCAGCACAAAGAGAAGGATTAATTTAGCTCCATGTGTGAGACAGCAAGAGAGAAGCACTCTGGAACGGGGGAGCTTGTACAAACGGTTTAGTGTGAGGCAGTTCTTCCAGCGTTTTTCTTTTTGTGTGCACGTGTGTGAGTGTGTGTGCGTGTGTGGGGGTGTCACTGAAATACGGGGAGGCTTACAGCCCGGTCTAACCGCCATGCAGTGCTGACTGGGAGCATAATCTCTGATAGTTGCCATGGTCACAGTAATTGGACGGGGTGTGTGCACGCAGAGATTTGGGCGGGGGGGATTTTCACATCAGGTAGTTCTCTCTCTTTCTTCAGCTTTTTGATGTCTTGAAGCTAAAGTAGAATTTGAAATATCTTGCTTAAATTTAAAGCTTGCATTGTTGCACAGAACAATAAAAAAAGTGATGATTGTTTTAAACAAAATACAGATTTTAATGGGAAGAATAATTTTCATTATTTTGACCTAATATGTTCATAAGAAGTGGACCCTTATTAAAAATGATTTTTTGCTTTTATTAGTAATAATTAATTAATTGCACAAGGGATAGTGATCAGGCATCTCTCAAATGTTTTTTTAATTGCATAAATTAGGATCTATCAAAGTTGGAAGAACTAGAGCAAACAGAAGGTGAGGTAAATGAAACTTAATCTGAAAATGGACTGTTATTTCAAACACTCAAGATTAAAAAAAACTTTTTATCAGTTAGCATCTTACTTGCAGCAAGAAGTAAATAAACAATGGTTGCATTCAATCTGCACACAAGGTGCCTTTGAAAATGAGGATATTGTTTTGGACACACGCAAAGAATTTAGTTTCTTACAATAACTGCATCTCTGTGACCTTTGCAGATGAAGTCAGAGCTGAGGTTTGTTTTGAAGCTGCATCTAGGTGCAAACAAATGTCCGCTGAATAAAAACAGCTATATAGTGGCTAACAATTCCAT